>NC_087209.1:87743762-87776262 GCF_015104395.2 Macrobrachium nipponense | reverse complement strand
CCTTTATCAGGCAATGTTTTAGGATGGAAATTTGTTTTATTTTTGCGATTTCATTTAGATAAAGGATTTTCAAATACTGAGTCTCCATTTGGGTAAAGTTTGTGCGTTTATTTTCTTTACGATAACCTCATTTTTATTAGACGCACTTTGATGCGAAGCATCTTCTTCTAAATATTGAATTTACAATTATCCTAATAAAAGGTGTGAGGCTTATGCTTGAACTGTTCCTGATTCATATAACGCTTACTCTGCTCGTACGACATATCATAGATCAGGAAACGTACCACCAACATACACACATTATGACCGTACTTAGATAGGCGTATGTGTGGGATAAAAAAGGCACGATTCGAGGTGAGGGGCTGTGCATGGATTACTTGTAATACCAATGCCTATACATACATACTTAATGCATTTATGGTACGTTTCGGTTTGTAAACCAGCAAACCACTTTCAGCCTAAAACAAAAAGAAACAATGTTATTGTCTGGAAAATGTACATGTTTAAAATACATTTGACATACTGTTTGGGTATCAAAAAGGAAATGGAAAATTAAAAGAAGCTAATGAAAAAATGAAAAGTTCTAAAAGTAAAAAAAAAAAAAAAAAGATTTATTCCACCCACGATAAAGAAAAGATGCTGATCACGATTAAGATGAGATTAAAGGTTTAAAGCGTAAGCACCTCAGTGGCGTGATCGCATGGCCTTGGCCTGCCACCTCGTTGGCCGCGAGTTCGGCTCTCCGGCATTCCACTGAGGTGTTATAGATGCGTATTTCTGGTGATAGAAGTGATCTCGACGTGGCTCGGAAGTCACGTAAAGCCGTTGGTCCTGTTGCTGAATAACCACTGGTTCCATGCAACGTAAAAACGCATTACAAACAAACAAAGGTTTAAGCGTCTATGGCTTTTAAACTTCATAAGTGTCGTAGGTTCTAAGACTCATCCTAAAATCTTAACATTTTTCTATACTTCTAATTATTTTTCAAGTACTCGTGTTTTCTCACTTGCCGACGATGCAGATGCATCTACGTCGAGAGAATGCTTATCGTCCTGTCATTATACTGCGAGAGGATTCGTGAAGATCAGTCCAAATGCCACGAGTAAAGGTATTCCCGTTAACTAAGAGATTGTATATCTTTTTTTTTTTGACAGAAAAAAACATCTAAACATCTAGGCCGACTTGTAGAAGAAAAATGGACCCAAGATGACAACATTTTAGAGCTGATTGCTACTAAAGGCTAATGAATAAAGGAAGAGGGAACTTGAACATCCGCAGTGAATTTAATAGGATTTAAAACGGATGATAAAAGTTAATTGTAATTCATAATAACTAAAACCTGTTTTACAACATTATCACTCCCTACAGTCGTCAAACGAATACGTATTCCTTTTAATATAATTTTTCAATGTTTATTTAAGGATTTTGTATGTATTTTCTAGAATAAATTTCATGATTATATATATATAAATGTAGAAACGGATGAGGCAAGGAAGGACCAACTTGAGATCAGAAATAAAACTAAAAATCACAATCTTCAGATATCTGAGAAAATATTCAAATGAAAAATAAGGCTTACAAAATTTTCTGTTTCTGAACCACCCACGTTTGATCAAATTATTAGTTTTTGCTTCACGAATAATGTTTAAATTGTTGATGCATAAAAGAATATGAACTTTTCTTTCACGTAGGAAATAAGTTGTTAAGTGCCCTTGACATTTATAATAACAGGGAAAGCCACTCAGAACCTTAATTGATTTCATCATTCCAGGTATAGATTGCTCATTAGAAAAAGAGAGAATTGAAACAAAGGGCTATTGAATACCATCAGCATATTAGGAGGAAACTCAATATAACTGTTTCAGGAATCTCAATCTCCTCTCTCTCTCTCTCTCTCTCTCTCTACTCTCTCTCTCATCTCTCTCTCTCTCTCATCGTTAGTTTTTTAGCGGCTGACTTTCGCTTTTCGTCTATATCTTTTTTTATATTCACGCGTTAATTTATTTTCACAGTTTTTGTGTTTAGATTGTACGTCTTTACTAAGTTTTTCTATAATTTTCCTATGTGCACATAAACAGGGCATTTCTGTTAATTATAAAAGATCCGCTGAATAAAGCGAGTTGTCAAGCCTTCACTAATTACTCAGAGTCAGAGTCTCGAATAATCCCTATAATTTCTCATTAAATTTGCACCATTCCCATCTCCGGGTACGTTTGAAGTAAAAATTTTGTCGGAAAACAAAGAAATATACCAAGAATAATAAACGGATGCAGAGAGAAAGAGAGAGAGAGAGAGAGAGAGAGAGAGAGAGAGAGAGGCTTAGTGCAATCCCTTTACTTATAGACTTTTTCATTCTAGGTTTTCTTAATAATTCGTGTACCAGATTCCCCAAACACATTGATCCATATGGTTATGATGCTGTCGCTTCTTCTTTTTTTCAGTAAAATAAATCTCTAGATGTCCATTTGTCTGTCCGTCATCAATTTTCTGTCCTCCCTCACATCTTAAAAGCTACTGAGACTAGAGGGCTGCAAATTGGTATGTTGATCATCAACCCTCCAAATCACCAAACATACCAAATTGCAGCCCTTTAGCCTCGGTAGTTTTTATTTAAGGTTTAGCTTAGACATGATCGTGCGCCTGATACCGCTATAGGTGCCAACGACAAAGGCCGCCACCAGCCTGTGACTGAAAGTTTCATGGCCGCGGTTGAGAGTTACATGTGCCGTGGTTGAGAGTCTCATTCAGCATTATACGCTGTACCGAAAACTCGATCTCCGGCGCATTTTTTACTTTTTTTTTTCCCGTTAAGGATACGAAAACATAAACCTTCCAGATGTTGAGACCAACTTGGCAGTATCCCAGTCTCCCCTGCAATTAGAATCTGATGTTACTGCTGCTCTAGTCTCATTGAAATACTCTCGGAATCACTGATTCTCTACTTCTCTGAAATCAATTCTCTCTTAATCCCATTACCCCCTTACACACATACACACCCATACAGACATAATTTTGGCTCTTACAAAAGCAAACTCAAAACGTTCCGGAAATATTGTTTCTCCTTTGGCTGCCATACTGACGTAGCAATTGTTTATTCGCAGGATAAAGTAATAACGCTTTTATGGCCATCGGTTTCATACTTAGTGTAATTCTTCTTCAGTGAGTCCAGTACTCCTGGTCCCATTCTGCTTCCCCTAGTCACCTTCTCTTTCTTGATGAAGCTGGAGGATTTCTGGGTTTTAGGAAACTGGCTAAACATCTTACCTGTATCTTATTTCAGCTTTCTCCTTAGGGATCCTTGGATAGATGTATGGGTAAATATGTTCTGTTATATGCTAATAGTATCTTCCTGTCTCGTTCTGATGCAAAAGCAAGTAATTCAAATGTTACCATATAACAGAAATCTAACTTGCTTTTTGTGTTGTCTTAACACTGAACAGTTTTCTATATATCTGCATATATTTAACTATTTTGTATGTAAAATTCAAATTTGAAACGTTTCCAAGAGTAACATTTTTAGATTCTGTAATCACCACGGGTGATTGTTTTCCTTATAAATCGCCAAAGGTAGTTATTTTAATGATAAAAAAATATTCTGTTGCTTAATGTCCATGCAAACCTCAGTAAATGAAAGGCAGGGACGAGTGATTGATGTAAGTGGGGATGAATACAAACGGACGTTCTGTTCTCTCCTATTTTTCCTGGGACGTCACTTGGTAAGATCATTCATTTCTGATGGTACCCCTTTGGGTAGTACTTCTGAAGAGGGGATCCCGTAACACCTGCAGGGTCTAACATATGCTTCTATAATGCCTGACTCTTAATTTTTCCTTGAAGCAGTGCTAATTTAGTTCTTTTATCAAGCTAGGTCAAGTGCTTTCACCCTGTATTCTTTTATTTTTCTTATTTTAATCGTCTGAGAAGAAAAGGGGTCATAAAATTAGCTATAAACTGCGCAATAAATTCAGCGTTGAAGATCGATATCAGCCCATTGCCTTTATTAAATAATTAAGTAAATTACGTAATTATTTAATGTAATTTGTTTTCTATTTTGTTTCTAGTCCTATTAATACACAAGAAGATTGAAGCAATGCATTAACTTCGAGAAAGATTGTGAATTTCTTTATAGATCACTGAGTAATAAAAGTTATTTCCCGAATACTGTTACATGCATGAATAATACAAATCTGTTTGTGTGAAATATGCAGAATTTATCACGACTTGATTTACTGCTATAAAATGTAAAATATTATAGAGAGTGACATTAATGAAAAACAATTTACTAGACCGTTAATGATTGCGAAAATATTAAAAATGGTTTTGAAATTACCTGAATCTGAAAAATATCAGGCTAAAGAGAAAAATAAAAGAAAATAAAGAAAATTTTTTTTTTTCCAGCCACGAGGCTTTTGAACACAGAAAGCAAAACTAACGAGCATATTGTCCTGAATGCAATTTCTTGGTTGTGGTACAGTTACAAGAGAAATAAACCTTTCTCTATTTTGGTCTTTTGGGTCCCTAACAACCCCTGTAAAAGAGAGAAAGCTACCGCGAAATTCATATTTTTCCATTTTGCGTTGCTACAATATGGTCTTTGTCCCTCTATAACTAAGTTTTCCCAAACTCACTTTCACATTTTGTAGAACTCTCTCTCTCTCTCTCTCTCTCTCCTCTCTCTCTCTCACTCTCCAGTCCACTAAATAATATCTATGACTTACATTTATAAACTATATGATTTAGGACTGTGGTGTAATATAGCGTAATCATGTTACTTCATTTAGCGGGAATTTAATTAATTTAATCACAAATACTTGGTGTTAAATACAGTTATAGTCTGTCTAGGGAGTCACAGTACAAAGAATAAAAGTTACAAACATCTCTTACTTTCAATATTTCCAAATATTTGTGGACACTTATCACTGAAACCGTTGAAATATACAAAAGGCAAAGAAATATAAACACACACACACACACACACGCACACACACACGTGCACACACACACACACACACACACACACACACACACACATATATATATATATATATATATATATATATATATATATATATATATATATATATATATAATATATATATATATATATACTGTGTTTATGTGTTTGTTTATAGTTCTTTGTTTTTTGTATTTCAAGGGTTTCAGTGAAAAGTGTCCAAAAATATTTGGGAATATTGAAAGTTAGAGATGTTTGTAACTTTTATTCTTTGTACTGCCTCCCCTAGACAGACAACCTGTATTTATTTGTTGATGACCTTTCAATATCCTTTGCAACAACAATGATGGCAGTGGCTGAATGCCTCATTCAGCTCTGCATTGTTAAAATAGTTAAGTGAGCTAAGATGAATCGATTCAAGTTTTCAGTTAGTGGAACGGTAACAATGCACTTTGCCGTAAAGAAGAGTCCATCCTGATTCAGATCTGTTCATACATGAGCATAGAATTCCATGTATTTCTGAAACAAGGTTTTTGGGTTGGTTTTTGTTAACAAGCTGACTTGGATTCAACACTTGAAAATCCCAGGAAAGCAGTGGATGTCCTGAAAGTTCTATCTCATACTTCCTTGGGCACTGATTAAACTCAGATGTTGGAACTAAACAAAGTTTCAGTCTTTTCAAAATTAACTTATGGGTGTGACGTCCAAATCTCAGCTAATCCCAACAGCCTTAAAAGGTTTAATTCAATTCATCATGCAGGAGTTAGATTGGATACAGGAACATTTAAGTCATCTCTCATTGTCATTGAGCGCATGCTTGTGGACGCTGGTGAGATAACTTTGATTTACATTAACAACTTCTGCTGGTTTTTTGGAGTTGTTGCACATTTCAGAGACTACTAAGTCCTTATCTGGAATACGTATACACAATGAAAGCATTGGCAATTTTATGAAAGTCACCCCAAGCAACCCCAATCCTTTGCATTTAGAGTAAATGATATTATCAATGATTTAAACATTCCGAGGACAGAGACTTTATCAGCTAGAACCTTCCAGAGGTAAAATGCCGTAGATATTTTAATTTGATGAAATCGGAAATGTGTGATAAAGCAAAGCGGTCAATATTTTTAGATCATTCATCCCAACACGATAACTCCATTGCAGATGACTCAAAGTCAGGTGCTAGCATCAGCTGTAAGGTGGTCGTTCCTGATGTAGAAAAAAGTTAGCGATTAAAATCTGTTTCATCTTGTATGCATCCAAAATGCTTGCAGTTTGACGCCTCATAGAAAATTTTTACTTTTAATGGAAGTATTTTTACTACACACCGTAACCCAAGAAGTGTTCTTCAATCTTTACAATCTTTACCATCTTTAAACTCTTTACACCTTCTGATTTAGAGATTATGGAATGGCCGTTTTACCGGAAAGAAGAGGAAGCTTTTGCTGGGTGCCTTCCCGTGTTGGTGTCCTTGAGAACGAGCCATCCGATCAATTTGTTAAATCAGGAGTCACTTATCCATAACTCAGAAAATGTCTGCTGCCATACAGGATGTAATTCCCTTTTTCTTTGTCAGAATATTAAAAGCATTTGGCAGTCCCGCTGGGAAAACCTCAAAATAAACCAGTAGATGAGCATTACATCGTTAGTATATCCTTGGTCATATTCCTATATGACAAGGAGGCTGGAAACTATGTTGCAGGCTAAATGTTGGACATACAAGACTCACTCATGAGTCCTTAATGTCAGCTGATAATCATCCGGTCTGGGAACACAATTGCTTCTTTAGCTGAGAGTCAGAATGTTGCATCTTTGTAATTACCTCACTAGGGAGTCAGCAGGCGTCTGATCACCGTAGTGGCTATTTCTTGTGGAAATCTGTTTGTGACATTTGTGAATAAGAAGTTCGCTACTATTGCTCTCCTTTCCGTGACTAGGAGCCTTAAGAAATATCGTAGTAAAGAGTAATGATTAACAGTATAAGACGAAACATTTCTTTGGTGTAAGCAACCGGTACAAGTTTAAGTTTGCATTTCATTACTTATTTACGGAAGCGCTCTGTTTCATTTTCCTTTTTTTTTCAAATATTCACCTGGAAAACAGTGTGAACAGAGTTAACTGACTAAATACCCAAGAAAATTTCACAAGGAAATCATCCTGCAAAGGTCTTTGGTTATGTTTTGCCCAGCATACAAAACTTTTTCTTGTATTTCATGGAATGTGAATGATTGCTGTCTGTCGACTTCTCGCTCTCTTATACGCTCTGAATACACAGAGAATTTAATTAAGGACGCTCGTTCACAATCAGCATCACTTTTCTCCTAATTGAGTTAGGATGCTGAATTTTTTTTTTTTTTTACTGAAGTCTGTTTATGATGATGGTTACAAGACAAAGTTAACTGAAGTATGCCAATAAATACAGTAAAAAATTATAAATATCTATTTTACGCGAAAATCATCAGTTTTTCATATCGCTACTAGTCGCTAACTATCAGGACTTTGGTCTTGGCGGGTCTTTTTTTTAAATATAGGCTACACCTGATAGATTTATGGAATCTTTTTTAGGAGCAGGTCTTCCGTTATGTTTTGCTCAGAATGTAAAAATGATTTCTTGTATTTCACTTAAGTAGCAATATAAACCTTAATACAGACATCAGATATCCGATCGATGAGGCATTTGGGTAGCGGTAAACTTTGGGGAAAAGTATCAGCTTTCAAATAAAAAAAAAAAAAAAATAGGTAAATCGGAGAGGAGTTACCAGAGGAGTAGCAGAGTGAATGGCATTATTTTAGCATATACGAAACTGGGACACACCCGTCAAAGTTTTTCGTGACTTTTCACCTAAATTTGCCGGCCATAATTGATGATATTTCCACTCAGATTGATAGATTATTCATTTAATAGGAGATTATGTATTTCGAGGTGATGCTACATGCTTCTTATGGCTGTTTGAGACAAGATTGTTTCGGCTGGGGTGTTCTCAAAGCAGCATAATTCTCCTTATAAATGAATAATCTGTCAATCTGAGTTCAAATATCAACAATTATCCTCGGCACATTTAAAAGTTGAAAAACCTTGAAAAGAAAAACTTTTGACGGTCGTTTCCCGGAGATTACTATTTGCTAGAATAATGCAATTCATGCTGCTACTACTCCGGTAATTCTTGTCCGATTCCACCCGCCCCCCGCCCCTTTTTCTTTTCTTTTCAAAGCTGATATTTTTCTTCAAAGATTGGCGCTACACAAATGTCTCATGAATTAGATATCTGATGGCTGTATTAGGGTTTATGTTGTTACTTGAGTGAAACAAAAGAAAATATTTTGCATACTGAGCAAAATAAAAGGGAAGACCTATTCGTAAAAAAGCCTATAATAAAAAAAGAAAAAAAAAGATTCACTAAGACCAAAGTCCTGATAGTTAGCGACTGGTAGCGATATGAAAAACTGATGATTTTCGTGTAATATTCACATTTATAAATATTCTACTGTATGTATTGGCATAATTCAATTAAACTTTGTCTTAAAACCACTATCTAAGCACAGACTTCAGTAAACAAATTCAGCATCCTAACTCAATTAGGAGAGAAGTGATAATGATTGTGGACGGCGTCCTTAACTTCTCTGTGTATACAGAGCGTATAAGAGAGAGAGAGAGAGAGAGAGAGAGAGAGAGAGAGAGAAGGCGACAGACAGCAATCACCCACATTCCATCACCGTTGACATTTCCCGATTCCGGTAACGTGCAAATAAGACAGAAAGAGAGGGAGAGTGTGAAAGAGAAATCTCACCAGCATTTCATTGCTGATGACATTGCCCGAGGGTAGTAACCGCCGTCAGTCAAACTTCAGCTGGTGGCGAAGTCGGTCTCAATCAGGTAAAAGCTTTTCCTCGTTAATGTTGGCGCAGCGTCGAGGATTTCATATCATTTGTGTTAAAGAATAACCATGAATTAAAGCATATATAAATGTCGTTGAATATGATGTTATTATTATCATTATTAGTCCTGCTTTAAATTTTGAATGTTATTTCTAGAGATTACCTTGTATATACTTATATGGAAATCTATGCGGACGGCCACTACCACTTTCGAGAAGTTTAACCGTCGTATATACAGACACGCAGAATTATTATTATTATTATTATTATTATTATTATTAGATTATTATTATTATTATTATTATTATTATTAATTACAAACATCGTGAGGTTCCCTAGAGAGGTACAAACGTAAACAAATTTGAGTGCAGTTACTATGATATTCAGCTTCCAGGATCATCAGCGCTGGATATTTCCATCTTTACTCTAGTCCATTGCTGTGGATAGCAAAGACGTTTTATTTTATTTATGATACACAGTCAGATCTCATTTATCACTTATAAAGCACAATCAGATTTCCTTTTATCACCTATGATGCAGTCAGATTTTATTTTATTACTCATGATGCACAGTGAGATTACATTTTATTACTTGTGATGCACATTCAGATTTCATTTTTATTATTTGTGAAGCAAGGTCAGATTCCATTTTATCACTTATATGCACAGTCAGATATAAATTTTATCACCGATGACACAGTCAGATTTCAAAATTCCAAATTTCTCATTCAATCTACATTATTCCACAAAACAAAAGCTTTTGATGATTTTTTTTTCCATTAAATTTTTTTGGATATCTCAATCCGTTTTTGGAAAATTTTCCCATCCCTTCGATTTTTCCATGTAACGGAAGTTTTCTCAATACTTTCAACTTACCATCACCAACCTTGTTATACTTAATGTTAACATGTGACCTAACAGATCTTTGATTAATTTTGACTTTGGCCTCCCAGAGGACCCAAACCTTTGGTAAATTTTTTGTCTCTCTTACCTAATAAAATGGTTTTTCTGGAATTTGTTACCAAAATGGTTTGTTGCCAAACGGTTCAACCATTTTGATTTCTTCAACACGCATACTAATGATATCTGTTCATTAATGTTGTTACGCATGCTCATGAACTTTTGTTGTTTCTTAAAGAAAACTGCACATACATCTTTAGCTCATTTCTTATCTAATCTTATCAGTCCACCTGTACAAATACCAGCCTCAGTAGTTTTTATCTTATTTAAGATTAAGTTTAGCCAGGCATCGTGCGTCTGGCATCGCTAGAGGTGTCAGCCACCGAAGCATCTTCACTTGATCACATCTGGGCAGCAGCTGAGCACTGCCCAGGTCGTAGCTGAGAGTTTCAAACTCCAGAACATCGAACGTTTCACTAGAGCATTTGTAATTTAGTACCTGCCGTAGATATAAGCATCATTTTAATAAAATCTCTGTTATATACCAGCCAGGACCCTCTCAGACAGGTCGCCTAGTCAATTACGTCATCTTTCGCTTATGCGTTTGTATTCATTTTCTTTTAATAAGTCTACCAGCAACCAAATTAGTTATCACTATCAGCTATTTAATTGAAAAATACAGCCTCATATATTATGACAACTGTAAACTTTAATGAAAATTAATCAGAAGTCTTTGGATATTGAATAAACGAAAAGAAATTTGTCCTCAGGCAACCTATACATATTTACAATAGTATTAAATATATTAAGTTTACAACCTGTAAATCATGGGCCATGGCTCACTTCACCTGGGCGACGCGAGTG
Source organism: Macrobrachium nipponense (assembly GCF_015104395.2). Lineage (NCBI taxonomy): Eukaryota > Metazoa > Arthropoda > Malacostraca > Decapoda > Palaemonidae > Macrobrachium > Macrobrachium nipponense. The sequence continues at coordinate 87,765,669 of NC_087209.1, read as the reverse complement.
ATTCATAGTATGAAAGTGGGAACGTTGGTTTTCTGTATATACAGAAACCAACGTTCTCACTTTCATACATTCACTACTTTAGCTATCATGACATTGATATCAAGATAGGTGTAGCCAGCAATCTGTTCTTAGAGCCTTACGAAGTTTGTCCCCAGATTTCCTGGAAAAAAATTCGAACTAATTCGTAAGCAACTTTGTCTTTAAAGTATCCTGACCATATAATTGAGAAAGCAATTCACAAAGCAAACGTAATTTTCCACCTACCCCTGAAAGACAAGACCAGAGATACACTCAACAACAAAATAAAAATTCCCCACCTGGACACGATTACAAAGGTGACTCAGACCCTTGGAAAATCTAACCCTTTTGCATTTACTTACCCGAACACCTTAGCTAAATGCCTGATTAACGTCCAACAAAAGACATCTCCCAAGGACACTGGGGTTTACGAGATCCCCATGCCAGGACTGTGACCAATCTTATATCGGATTTACAGGAAAATCACTTCCCCAGAGATTAATACACACAACGGTCATTAGGTATGGACAACAGAACTCAGCTATTTTCACCATATAAATGAACATAACCATAGAATAAAGTGGAATTTGTCACGTATATAATTTATAGCAGCAACTGCCGGTACCAAAGTCAATGATGGAATCGGCCTTAATAAAAGAGAGCAGGTAATGAACATCACAAAAGGAGCGTGGATTTCAGATGTGATCGACGAAGTTTTTATTCAACCAACGCTGAAGAAGATTACAGAAGATTATCAGCGGGGGTGACCTAAATTGGCTTACCTGTGGAAGTACTCTTGGTATAAATACCACCTTTTCTGGAAACCTTTCTCATTCATATACCTGAAGAGAGAGACAGCAGTCTCTGAAATATAGTACTTTTCTCTCTATATATTGGTGTTTTTAAGGGTTTCTTTTTATTAGATGGAATTCTGTTGTAACAGAACATTTTTACCAGTCATATATATATATATATATATATATATATATATATATATATATATATATATATATATATATATATATATATATATATATATATATATATGTATATATACATACACACACACACATATATATATATATATATATATATATATATATATATATATATATATATATATATATATATATATATATATATATATATATATATATATATATATATATGTAAGTGTTTACATAAATATAAATAAGGAATGTTAGTCCATATATATAAAAGATTGCTTGCATGGAATGTGATCAGACTAGAGACGCTAAAGATGACGTATACAATAAAAGTACGCTAAGATAACATGCCGTCACCTGTAGTCATTCAATTGTTTATAAACTTTAGTCCAAGCTTCCTGCTTGAGACAAACACCGTGACCTATAGCTCAAGCGGCCTACGTGATCTGTAGCGTGTCTCATTTGATTGTGTGTTCGTATGAAACTATGTCATTTGTATGTATGTTTCATATGTTCGAACTACTGTCTGTTCCTTCATAACTTGTAACAGAGATGTAGACAGGAACAGAGTTAGCTATCGTCATTAGAAGACCTGTACCTCTTTACCTAAGCTTTATCATGTGAGAAGGAGGATGTTTAGCCATCATCATTGCAGAAGCGATCAAGCTATCGTTATTAGAAGACTTGTACAATCATATCTGATCTTCAGCATGTAAAATTTCAAAGAATACTATATTTTTATACTTCGTGTTTCTACAAGAACCTCCTCACCATGAGTTTAACACATCATCGTCATAAACAAGAAGATAATCCCCGACTTCGTAAGTGATCTACAAAACCCCAAACACTCCATTGAAGATGGAAGTGCAATAAACCACCGACTTAGCGTAAGATTATCGGCAAGTCTAACATTACCTCATAGGGCGCCTTATCATACAAGGCACAAGCCCTAATATTGGTGGCAGTGGACCTTAAGAACTCTACAACTTCTCCGAAGAAACATCAGAATAATGAAGTATCATATAAGAACTCTTCAACGACGACGAAAGCAGCAGATTCTTCAAGCAACTTATTTCATCGTTTAGTGAGCGACTTCAGAAAACAAACAAGAACTCTTTTAACGACGACGAAAGCAAGAGATTCTTCAAGCAACTTAGTATCATCGTTAGTGAATAACTTCAAGAAACAAAACCAACGTGTCCTTTTTCCTACGACAACGCAAGCTTCGTCTCTCATTAGAATCATTCAAGAAAACATCGTTAGTGAGCGTTTCCGGCACTCCAAGAAACAAACCGAACGCGTCTGCAGCATCGGATCTTTCAAGGGCTCGAATCATCGAAACAACGCGCACGGGGGAAACTGAAGCCAAACCAGGTCATCCGCTAAATAGAGAAGGAGGACCAAGGCCGTGTGTCGTTATCGGAACACGTGACTTCCCACAAAAGCAAGCTAAGTACAATTTTTTATTCATTTGGAGTAACTTTGAGTGTTTTCCTTTGCAGGTCGAATTTCGTTATTCTGTGGCTGAAGTTACGAGACATTCTTATCTGACTTTTTTACAGAAATTATCTACATCATTGAGATTTTGCTACTGCGAGTTTTTTATCTTTTGAGTGTCTGTTTCCAGAAGTTCTACTGAAATATCGTAATCATATACTATGTTAATTTTATCATTTTGGGGTGATTATTAATCCCTTACGTAACAAATCATATTAAACAGTGAATATGCGTTTACGCAGTGGACGTCTGTATTTATACAGATGCATGGATAGGGTCGTTAAGCACCGTAGTGATTAGAAAACACACAAAAAAACAAGTGGAACACCCGTACAAATCTATATAAATTAGAGGTAACACTATTTCGGGTCATGACAATAAATGCTCCTTTGCAAAGTCCCGATCGCAGTTTTAGCCTTGAGTTTTTTAGTTATATCGAACCTCAATGACTCAACTTAACTTTAAAATATGGCTGGATTGCAAGGAATAACATGTCTGTAAAAAACTTTCATCAGGCTAAATGCGCTGACAGGATCCCTCACTATTTCAAATTTTAGCAAAGAATGAAGTACAAACAGTTAATATTGAATGCAGTAGTGATAACTTGTCTTATTAGTAATCGCTCAGTTCCTAATAGTTCGTCATTCATTGCTTTATACGTAACCAGCAACATAATGCTAAAAACACACAATACGTTGCCGATGGTAATAAAGAGAAGGATCCTAATTATTACAAAAAGAAATAGAAACAGTAGCCCGTTCAGAATCAAACAAACAAACTCGGTGACTGTGTCACCTAGTCAAGCGGTCAAGGTCAGTCAAAACTGCCGAGTTTTCAAAGCATACGCAATTCCACACAATAAGCGACTCTAGCAGAGTGGGGAAAAGCGATGTTGGATCATACATACCGATATCTTTTTGAATTAAAAAGGATTTTTCCTATGAAACACACGACCGATAAAGTAATCAGAGCAGGTTTTCGTTTTTTTTTTTTTTTTTTTTTTTTTGTTTTTTTTTTTTTTTTTTTTTTTTTTTTAATACGTAAGTTATTATAAGTAGTGGTGGACTGTAACGCGCCATAGAAATTAGAATATCTTGTTATTCCTTTAGTACACGTAATATCCTGTATTTACAGACTCGCCGTCTGTTGTTCGAACTTCCCTAATGAGAAGTCCGGATAAGCGAGCGCTTACAGATACCTCTATAGTTATAAAAAACATTGATCTGTATGTAGTGTAATTGTAAGATTCATCTAGGGGTATACAAAATATTATCTTACATCCTGCAAAATAAGGCGTGTTTATCAAAGGGAAATCCTATAAACCTTCAAACATATCAAAATCAGTTTGAACAAAAAAGAGACAATTAATCAAATAATAACTTATATAAAGGAACAATACATTTGTCTCATAAATCATAACATTGTTCAAATGACCCAACAGAATTCTCCCACAACCGCAGTCGTAGTTTGCACGCCAAAATCTCGAGAAGCATGCACCCTCGAATGTCTTAGTGCGTGTAAAAAGACTTTGCTGGGAAATGAAATTTTAATACCTTCCCGACACTCTGAAATATAACGATTTCCGCGAACAAAGCCCTAAAAGTATACATATCGTGGATACGGAAGTTATAAATATCGCATTTTTTATTGTTGCTAATTTTTAAATCACGCCCAACCAGTCGTGGATGAATCTCTCTGATAATCTATCTGAAGTAATATCCGTAAAGTCATTCAAGCAGAGGTGATTCAGCAGAATTTTTTTTTTTTATCTTCTACCTGAATACCAGGAGTTTCTCCACTAGCGAGTGATCTCTGGGAGAAAAACGGATGTCATTGAAAACAAAATACGGTCTAAGGACAAACATAAAGCTATATACGTACCTTCGTGTAGAACCCCAATGAAATTTCAAAATAGAGATAAATGACGAAGTTGAAAAATGTTAGTAATAGGAGCCATTAGGAAATCAAATAAGCCCATATAATTTTTCCCTCAAACGTCATGCCATAAAAGATCGGACTTGGCGTATCTGCGCAGATTACTGTCGCTTAAACAAGGAAACGACTCCCGATAGTTTCCAGTGCCATGTACCGACGACATCTTATCTCTGTTTTAGGTTAGAATAATAAAAATTTACCAGCTTGGACTTACTTAAAGGCTTTTTACCAGATACCATTACCTAAGTGATTGTACCTCATACACAGTTTTCAGCACACTCAGGGGACATTATCAATTTTTACGTATGCTCCGGCTTACGTTGCGCCCCAAATTATAATATAGTGTTTGGAGACTTTTAGGGGACTACCCTACATGCTTATATGGTTGGTCTTATAATCTTTTCTAAATACCTCAGAAGTACATTCACATAAACTAGAGCTAGTGCTACAGAGACAAAGACAAATAATCTCAGAGTAAAATATCTAAATGTGAGTTTTTAAAAAACCGAACATGTTTATCTAGGTTTTATGTGTCTAGTCAAGGTCTTAAAGTAGTCCATGGTAAGGTGTCGGCTATTCATAACTTCCGGTACCTATTAACGTAAAAAGGGGATACAGCACTTTTGCGCTGTAGTGGTATTACAATCGTATGTAAATATAGAACTCTTCAATCATGACAGCTCCTTTAACAGATCTTACGAAGAAGAGCGTAGATTTATTATGGTCTAAAAAGCATCAACAGGCGTTCGATATCTTAAAAGCGGAATAATGCAGCTCACCTAACTTAAAAATCCTGATTTAAATAAGGAATTTTTTTATTGCAACAGACGCCCTCAGACCAAGGGGTAAGAGGGATACTACTTCAGCAATATGATAAACAGTTCTTTCCTATAGCTTTTTATTCATGTAAACTAAAGCCCTCTGAAGTAAATATACAGTAATAGGCAAGGAAGGGCTATGTATCTTTAACTCACTAGTACGTTTTAAGTTCATAATCTATGGCTATCCTGATAAAGTCCTTACTGAACATGAGTCCTTTACCGAGTTTTTCAAAGGCTTTAATCACAGTCCAAAGGAACTCGGTGACAAATGATCATTCAGGTCTTTGGAGCCAAGATAAGATATCTACCTGGGAAAGCAAATATCATAGCTGACACATTATACCGCAATCCCCACACCATACAGCAAAGAACCATTAATTGGACTAAAAGATATAGGAACATCCGTGCCTATTGTTAAAAACCGTATCTAAAACAAGAAAATTCCTTAACCCAAGAGATCGCGAGCATTGAATATCTGGGTTGGAGCGCAGAACTGTTTACAAACTGAACAAAGCAAGAGTCAACAGACATAACCCAAACAATAAACACTTCGAACGGAATAGAGTCAGCAGCAATAAACACCAAACAATAAACACTTCGAATGGAAAACAGGGTCAGTGGCTAAGCAAAACAATAAACACTTCGAGCAGAAACCCGCCCTAAAGCAAAAGTATATTTAAAGTATGTGTATCAGAAATAATGTAATCAAATGTAATATTATTGTAGGTCCGTGACGAGGAAAACCCGAAGAAAGTATATTTAAAGTATGTGTATCAGAATAATGTAATCAAATGTAATATTATATGTAGGTCCGTGACGAGGAAAACCCGAAGAAGAACACAGCAGATGACTAACGACCAGGTAGTAGTATAATCTCTTTAATACCAATCGTCATAAACTGGTTGCATTCCGTCATCCAGGTTTCCCTACTATGTCACAGAAAGCCAAATCACTGTTTTACTGGCCTACAGTGCTTTCAGATATAAAAAGCACATAACTGATTGTAACACGTGTCATGAAAACAAGGGACACACTAAGACACCTGTCAGTTAAGGGCCTTCCTGTGCCAAATCAATCCTTGAAAGAATATACGTAGAATTATTAACAGAATTACGAGTCTGACAGAGGGAATAAACACTTCTTAACGTTAATAGTTCCTTGACACGTTATATAGAAGTAATAGCACTAAAAACAAACACCGCAATTGAGTGCATTAGGAATATTTATGAGTGCTAAATCAGTAAACTGGAAATTCAACACATGATAATGAGACTCGGGTGGTGTAAATCAATAATAATCTCCATAACGCGTTGTGTGAATTCCTTTCCATTAAGAAAACCAATAATATATTTTATCACCCAGAGTCAATCGGTTTTGGTAGAATAAGAGATAAATAAAAAAGTGTCAATGTCTTACAAGTACAACTCGTGATATTGGATCCGAACTGGATTATAGCGGTTCTCGCGGTTTTAAATACCTTTATCATTCATATCTCGTATCTGTAGAATGATACCGCAAGTAGCCTTATACGGTACGCCGCTAGAACACTCTTCCACATATTCAAGCCAACCATTAATTTATCAAATATATATAAAAAAATATATAAATAAATAAATATAAAAAAATAAAATAAATATGGATACAAGTGGAGTCAATATAATACACTCCGTAAGAAGTCGGAAGGGTTACAAATTATAATAAAAAAGGAATCACGATAAAATCAATAAGCAAAACGTAACCATAGATTAATTAATATCCAAATGTATATGCGTAAAGATTGAACTCTAACTTAACGCTTTAGTAATGACAAATAAGCTAAAAGTTCAAACACATATCCAAAACCTACTGACATATTGTCTGTCCCGGTGATTTATATTCGTAGTCATGAAAAAAAAAATAATAATAATAATAAATAAATAAATAAATAAATAAAATACAATAAAAGGGATTTTAAAGTCAGGAAGTCTAGAAGTGAAAATGTTATCTATGGAATAATCCTATATGAATCTTATACAGGGCTAATAATATATATAGAATTTGTATGGAAACCTTTTTCATCAGTTTGAATAAGGAATATTTAATTTAAACATAATTTTCTTTGAGATTCGTAATGATATCTATTTATTTTTTATAATTATGGATATTTTTACAAGTCTATAGACCTGGATAGGTTCACTCATTGTTAATGCCATGGATAAAAAAGTTTGCACAGCGGATTCTTTTGAATTCCAAAATATCAGCGAATTCATGTGGGTTACGTCTGGTCTAAATGGCTCTCTTCCCTCCCCTGTATTTGGATGTCGTCTGAATTTACTTTGCCCTTGTGACAAGTACCATTTCACTTGCAGGCTGATTAATGGAACCTGGTTACAGTATCCTGCAGTACGAGAGTTTCACATCGCAACTTCAAAAAATCGTTCGTCGCAGCGGACGACTACAGTCAGTAACAACCGCCTACAATGTGAAAGGAATTTCATGGACTTCTTCGACCGACACCGTATCTCGTCGTTAATCTCGTTTTAATGCGGAATGCTCCGGTGGCTGTCGGAATCGACTATGAATGGGACATACTTCCGACAATTACGACCCGAAGGATATTCAACTCTACTTTGCTGGCGAAGGACTCGTGCTGGGGATGTTTTTTTATTCATCGCAAACGAATCGTGTAGCTTAGGATGCAGAGAATAAGTATGAGCGCAAAAATAGAATGTTGGACCCGCCCAGGCAACAAATTCCCCTTGTTTTAACCCTGTGAAATAGGCCGTTTCATTGGGCTATAGGTGTTGTCTGGAACTGTGTAATGGTCGAAAAGTTGTTCGAACGTTAGTTAAAAGTGAAGTAGTATAACCTCAGTCATGTATCCTATATATATAAAGTATCATGTATCCTATATATAAATGATCATAAATAACAGAATCGAAATATATTTTTTGCGTGTACGCACTAGGAATCTATATATAAATGATCATAAATAACGAATCGAAATATATCTTTGCGTGTACGCAATAGAATCTATTTAAAGTGCACATATATTAATCTATTATATGAATCCATATACATATGTATAAACAAATCAGGTAGCCTATAATCAATCTGTTACCTTTTATCTTACCAATATCTGCAGTTTATATATGAGTTAGTATATTGATTAATGAATCAGATATATAACATTTAGCATAAAAATCAACGAATTAATCAGCATAAACATTAATAATGTTATCAATTCATATATGAAAATTTTTATCAGTTAAATATGTTTTTATTCATATTAATCTTCATTCTATGCAATTATCAGAGTACATTAGTATTTTTCTGTAGCATATGTATCTTAATGAGATGAAAGTGAAAAAACTGATATCATTATATATCACGTGATCACTATTATTTACCAATATCATTGTTTTATATTTTATTACTTGAATCAATTCATGTACACAATGATTTTTATTTACTTATATATAATATTCATATAGTGTCTGTAATCACACTCCTATAAGTCAAATGCAAGTCAAGTTTGAGTAATATTCAGTAGTTGGTTTTTGGTAGCTGACCGAGCTAATGTAAGTGTTTACATAATATAAATAAGGAATGTTAGTCCATATATATAAAAGATTGCTTGCAGGAATGTGATCAGACTAGAGACGCTAAGATGACGTATACAATAAAAGTACGCTAAGATAACATGCCGTCACCTGTAGTCATTCAATTGTTTATAAACTTTAGTCAGCTTCCTGCTTGAGACAAACACCGTGACCTATAGCTCAAGCGCCTACGTGATCTGTAGCGTGTCTCATTTGATTGTGTGTTCGTATGAAACTATGTCATTTATGTATGTTCATATGTTCGAACTACTGTCTGTTCCTTCATAACTTGTAACAGAGATGGTAGACAGGAACAGAGTTAGCTATCGTCATTAGAAGACCTGTACCTCTTTACCTAAGCTTTATCATGTAGAGGAATAGGATTAGCCATCATCATTGGCAGAAGCGATCAAGCTATCGTTATTAGAAGACTTGTACAATCATATCTGATCTTCAGCATGTAAAATTTCAGAAGAATACATATATTTTTTATACTTCGTGTTTTCTACAAGAACCTCCTCACCATGAGTTTAACACATCATCGTCATAAACAAGAAGATAATCCCGACTTCGTAAGTGATCTACAAACCCCAAAACACTCCATTGAAGATGGAAGTGCAATACAAACCGACTTAGCGTAAGATTATCGCAAGTCTAACATTACCTCATAGGCGCCTTATCATACAAGGCACAGCCCTAATATTGGTGGCAGTGGACCTTAAGAACTCTACAACTTCTCCGAAGAAACATCAGAATAATGAAGTATCATATAAGACTCTTCAACGACGACGAAAGCAGCAGATTCTTCAAGCAATACTTATTTTCATCGTTTAGTGAGCGACTTCAGAAAACAACAAGAACTCTTTAACGACGACGAAAGCAAGAGATTCTTCAAGCAACTTAGTATCATCGTTAGTGAATAACTTCAAGAAACAAAACCAACGTGTCCTTTTTCCTACGACAACGCAAGCTTCGTCTCTCATTAGAATCATTCAAGAAAACATCGTTAGTGAGCGTTTCCGGCACTCCAAGAAACAAACCGAACGCGTCTGCAGCATCGGATCTTTCAAGGGCTCGAATCATCGAAACAACGCGCACGGGGGAAACTGAAGCCAAACCAGGTCATCCGCTAAATAGAGAAGGAGGACCAAGGCGTGTGTCGTTATCGGAACACCGTGACTTCCCACAAAAGCAAGCTAAGTACAATTTTTATTCATTTGGAGTCACTTTGAGTGTTTCCTTTGCAGGTCGAATTTCGTTATTCCTGTGGCTGAAGTTACGAGACATTCTTAATCTGACTTTTTTACAGAAATTATCTACATCATTGAGATTTTGCTACTGCGAGTTTTTTATCTTTGATGTCTCGTTTCCAGAAGTTCTACTGAAATATCGTAATCATATACTATGTTAATTTTATCATTTGGGTGATTATTAATCCCTTACGTAAACAAATCATATTAAACAGTGAATATGCGTTTACGCAGTGGACGTCTGTATTTATACAGATGCATGGATAGGGTCGTTAAGCACCGTAGTGATTAGAAAAACAAACACAAACAAAAAACAAGTGGAACACCCGTACAAATCTATATAAATTAGAGGTAAAGAACACTATTTCGGGTCATGACAATAAATGCTCCTTTGCAAAGTCCCGATCGCAGTTTTAGCCTTGAGTTTTTTAGTTATATAAAATATCGAACCTCAATGACTCAACTTAACTTTAAAATATGGCTGGATTGCAAGGAATTAACATGTCTGTAAAAAACTTTCATCAGGCTAAATGCTGCGCTGACCAGGATCCCTCACTATTTCAAATTTTAGCAAAGAATGAAGTACAAACAGTTAATATGAATGCAGTAGTGATAACTTGTCTTATAGTAATCGCTCAGTTCCTAATAGTTCGTCATTCATTGCTTTATACGTAACAGCAACATCAATGCTAAAAACACACAATACGTTGCCGATGGTAATAAAGAGAAGAAGGATCCTAATTATTACAAAAAGAAATAGAAACAGTAGCCCGTTCAGAATCAAACAAACAAAACTCGGTGACTGTGTCACCTAGTCAAGCGGTCAAGGTCAGTCAAAACTGCCGAAGTTTTCAAAGCATAGCAAATTCCACACAATAAGCGACTCTAGCAGAGTGGGGAAAAGCGATGTTGGATCATACATACCGATATCTTTTTGAATTAAAAAGGATTTTCCTATGAAACACACGACCGTATAAAGTAATCAGAGCAGGTTTTCGTTTTTTTTTTTTTTTTTTTTTTTTTTTTTTTTTTTTTTTTTTTTTTTTTAATACGTAAGTTATTATAAGTAGTGGTGGACTGTACGCGCCGTAAAAATTAGAATATCTTGTTTTTTATTCCTTTAGATACACGTAATATCCTGTATTTACAGACTCGCCGTCTGTTGTTCGAACTTCCCTAATGAGAAGTCCGGATAAGCGAGCGCTTACAGATACCTCTATAGTTATAAAAACATTGATCTGTATGTAGTGTAATTGTAAGATTCATCTAGGGGTATAACAAAATATTATCTTACATCCTCGCAAAATAAGGCGTGTATCCAAAGGGAAATCCTATAAACCTTCAAACATATCAAAATCAGTTTTGAACAAAAAAGAGACAATTAATCAAATAATAACTTATATAAAGGAACAATACATTTGTCTCATAAATCGTAACATTGTTCAAATAAATAACCCAACAGAATTCTCCCACAAACCGCCAGTCGTAGTTTGCACGCAAAATCTCGAGAAGCATTGCACCCTCGAATGTCTTAGTGCGTGTAAAAAGACTTTGCTGGGAAATGAAATTTTAATCCTTCCCGACACTCTGAAATATAACGATTTCCGCGAACAAAGCCCTAAAAGTATACATATCGTGGATACGGAAGTTATAAATATCGCATTTTTTATTGTTGCTAATTTTAATCACGCCCAACCAGTCGTGGATGAATCTCTCTGATAATCTATCTGAAGTAATATCCGTAAAGTCATTCAAGCAGAGGTGATTCAGCAGAATTTTTTTTTAATTTTTTTTATCTTCTACCTGAATACCAGGAAGTTTCTCCACTAGCGAGTGCTCTCTGGGAGAGAAAAACGGATGTCATTGAAAACAAAATACGGTCTACAAACATAAAGCTATATACGTACCTTCGTGTAGAACCCCAATGAAATTTCAAAATAGAGATAAATGACGAAGTTGAAAATGTTAGTAATAGGAGCCATTAGAAATCAATAAGCCCATATAATTTTTCCCTCAAACGTCATGCCATAAAAGATCGGACTTGGCGTATCTGCGCAGATTACTGTCGCTTAAACAAGGAAAACGACTCCCGATAGTTTCCAGTGCCATGTACCGACGACATCTTATCTCTGTTTAGGTTAGAATAAATTTTTCAACCAGCTTGGACTTACTTAAAGGCTTTTACCAGATACCATTACCTAGTGATTGTACCTCATACACAGTTTTCAGCACACTCAGGGGACATTATCAATTTTTACGTATGCCTCCGCTTACGTTGCGCCCCAAAATTATAATATGTGTTTGGAGACTTTTAGGGGATACCCTACATGCTTATTATGGTTGGTCTTATAATCTTTTCTAAATACCTCAGAAGTACATTCACATAAACTAGAGCTAGTGCTACAGAGACAAAGACAAATAATCTCAGAGTAAAATATCTAAATGCGAGTTTTTTAAAAACCGAACATGTTTTTATCTAGGTTTTATGTGTCTAGTCAAGGTCTTAAAAGTAGTCCATGGTAAGGTGTCGGCTATTCATAACTTCCGGTACCTATTAACGTAAAAAGGGGATACAGCACTTTTGCGCTGTAGTGGGTATTACAAATCGTATGCAAATATGTAACTCTTCAATCATGACAGCTCCTTTAACAGATCTTACGAAGAAGAGCTAGATTTATTATGGTCTAAAAAGCATCAACAGGCGTTCGATATCTTAAAAGCGGAATAATGCAGCTCACCTAACTTAAAAATCCCTGATTTAAATAAGGAATTTTTTTTATTGCAACAGACGCCTCAGACCAAGGGTGAGAGGGATACTACTTCAGCAATATGATAAACAGTACTTTCCTATAGCTTTTTATTCATGTAAACTAAAGCTCTCTGAAAGTAAATATACAGTAATAGGCAAGGAAGGGCTATGTATCTTTTAACTCACTAGTACGTTTTAAGTTCATAATCTATGGCTATCCTGATAAAGTCCTTACTGAACATGAGTCCTTTACCGAGTTTTTCAAAGGCTTTAATCACAGTCCAAAAGGAACTCGGTGACAAATGATCATTCAGGTCTTTGGAGCCAAGATAAGATATCTACCTGGGAAAGCAAATATCACAGCTGACACATTATCCCGCAATCCCGCACCATAACAGCAAAGAACCATTAATTGGACTAAAAGATATAGGAACATCCGTGCCTATTGTTAAAACCCGTATCTAAACAAGAAAATTCCTTAACAAAAGAGATCGCGAGCATTGAATATCTGGGTTGGAGCGCAGAACTGTTACAAACTGAACAAAGCAAGAGTCAACAGACATAACCCAAACAATAAACACTTCGAACGGAAACAGAGTCAGCAGCAATAAACACCAAACAATAAACACTTCGAATGGAAACAGGGTCAGTGGCTAAGCAAAAACAATAAACACTTCGAGCAGAAACCCTAAAGCAAAAGTATATTTAAAGTATGTGTATCAGAATAATGTAATCAAATGTAATATTATATGTAGGTCCGTGACGAGGAAAACCCGAAGAAAGTATATTTAAAGTATGTGTATCAGAATAATGTAATCAAATGTAATATTATATGTAGGTCCGTGACGAGGAAAACCCGAAGAACACAGCAGATGACTAACGACCAGGTAGTAGTAATAATCTCTTTAATACCAATCGTCATAAACTGGTTGCATTCAGTCATCCAGGTTTCTCTACTATGTCACAGAAAGCCAAATCACTGTTTTACTGGCCTACAATGCTTTCAGATATAAAAAGCACATAACTGATTGTAACACGTGTCATGAAAACAAGGGACACACTAAGACACCTGTCAGTTAAGGGCCTATCCTGTGCCAAATCAATCCTTGAAAGAATATACGTAGAATTATTAACAGAACTTACGAGTCTGACAGAGGGAATAAACACTTCTTAACGTTAATAGTTTCCTTGACAGATTATAGAAGTAATAGCACTAAAAACAAACACCGCAATTGATGCATTAGGAATATTTATGAGTGCTAAATCAGTAAACATGGAATTCAACACATGATAATGAGACTCGGGTGTGTAAATCAATAATAATCTCCATAACGCGTTGTGTGAATTCCTTTCCATTAAGAAAACCAATAATATATTTTATCACCCAGAGTCAATCGGTTTGGTAGAATAAGAGATAAATAAAAAAGTGTCAATGTCTTACAAGTACAACTCGTGATATTGGATCCGAACTGGATTATAGCGGTTCTCGCGGTTTTAAATACCTTTATCATTCATATCTCGTATCTGTAGAAATGATACCGCAAGTAGCCTTATACGGTACGCCGCTAGAACACTCTTCCACATATTCAAGCCAACCATTAATTTATCAATATATATAAAAAATATATAAATAAATATAAAAAAATAAAATAAAAATAAATATGGACAAGTGGAGTCAATATAATACACTCCGTAAGAAGTCGGAAGGGTTACAAATTATAATAAAAATAGGAATCACGATAAAATCAATAAGCAAAACGTAACCATAGATTAATTAAATATCCAAAATATATATGCGTAAAGATTTGAAACTCTAACTTAACGCTTTAGTAATGACAAATAAGCTAAAAGTTCAAACACATATCCAAAACCTACTGACATATTGTCTGTCCCGGTGATTTATATTCGTAGTCAATGAAAAAAAAAAATAATAATAATAATAAATAAATAAATAAATACAAAATACAATAAAAGGGATTTTAAAGTCAGGAAGTCTAGAAGTGAAAATTATCATATGGAATAATCCTATATGAATCTTATACAGGGCTAATAATATATATAGAATTTGTATTGGAAACCTTTTTCATCAGTTTGAATAAGGAATATTTAATTTAACATAATTTTCTTTGAGATTCGTAATGATATCTATTTATTTTTTATAATTATGGATATTTTTACAAGTCATCATAGACCTGGATAGGTTCACTCATTGTTAATGCCATGGATAAAAAAGTTTGCACAGCGGATTCTTTTGAATTCCAAAATATCAGCGAATTCATGTGGGTTACGTCCTGGTCTAAATGGCTCTCTTCCCTCCCCTGTATTTGGATGTCGTCTGAATTTACTTTGCCCTTGTGACAAGTACCATTTCACTTGCAGGCTGATTAATGGAACCTGGTTACAGTATCCTGCAGTACGAGAGTTTCACATCGCAACTTCAAAAAATCGTTCGTCGCAGCGGACGACTACAGTCAAGTAAACAACCGCCTACAATGTGAAAGGAATTTCATGGACTTCTTCGACCGACACCGTATCTCGTCGTTAATCTCGTTTTAATGCGGAATGCTCCGGTGGCTGTCGGAATCGACTACGAATGGGACATACTTCCGACAATTTCGACCCGAAGGATATTCAACTCTACTTTGCTGGCGAAGGACTCGTGCTGGGGATGATTTTTTATTCATCGCAAACGTAATCGTGTAGCTTAGGATGCAGAGAATAAGTATGAGCGCAAAAATAGAATGTTGGACCCGCCCAGGCAAATTTTCCCCTTGTTTTAACCCTGTGAAATAGGCCGTTTCATTGGGCTATAGGTGGTTGTCTGGAACTGTGTAATGGTCGAAAAGTTGTTTCGAAACGTTAGTTAAAAGTGAAGTAGTATAACCTCAGTCATGTATCCTATATATAAATGTATCATGTAAATCTATATACAAATGATCAATAAAAACAGAATATATTTTTTTTTGCGTGTACGCACTAGGAATCTATATATAAATGATCATAAATAACGGAATCGAAATATATCTTGCGTGTACGCAATAGGAATCTATTTTAAAGTGCACATATATTAATCATAATTATATGAATCCATATACATATGTATAAACAAATCAGGTAGCCTATAATCATCTGTTACCTTTTATCTTACCAATATCTGCGTTTATATATGAGTTAGTATATTGATTAATGAATCAGATATATAACATTTAGCATAAAAATCAACGAATCAATCAGCATAAACATTAATAATGTTATCAATTCATATATGAAAATTTTTATCAGTTAAATATGTTTTTATCATATTAATCTTCATTCTATGCAATTATCAGAGTACATTAGTATTTTCTGTAGCATATGTATCTTAATGAGATGAAGTGAAAAAACTGTATCATTATATATCACGTGATCACTATATTTACCAATATCATTGTTTTATATTTTATTACTTGAATCAATTCATGTACACAATGAATTTTTTTTATTATTATATATATATATTCATATAGTGTCTGTATCACACTCCTATAAGTCAAATGCAAGTCAAGTTTGAGTAATATTCAGTAGTTGGTTTTGGTAGCTGACCGAGCTAATGTAAGTGTTTACATAATAAAAATATGGAATGTTAGTCCATATATATAAAAGATTGCTTGCAGGAATGTGATCAGACTAGAGACGCTAAAGATGACGTATACAATAAAAGTACGCTAAGATAACATGCCGTCACCTGTAGTCATTCAATTGTTTATAAACTTTAGTCCAAGCTTCCTGCTTGAGACAAACACCGTGACCTATAGCTCAAGCGGCCTACGTGATCTGTAGCGTGTCTCATTTGATTGTGTGTTCGTATGAAACTATGTCATTTGTATGTATGTTCATATGTTCGAACTACTGTCTGTTCCTTCATAACTTGTAACAGAGATGGTAGACAGGAACAGAGTTAGCTATCGTCATTAGAAGACTGTACCTCTTTACCTAAGCTTTATCATGTAGAGGAATAGGATTAGCCATCATCATTGGCAGAAGCGATCAAGTTATCGTTATTAGAAGACTTGTACAATCATATCTGATCTTCAGCATGTAAAATTTCAGAAGAATACATATATATACTTCGTGTTTTCTACAAGAACCTCCTCACCATGAGTTTAACACTCATCGTCATAAACAAGCATCCTGCCTCCTTAGGAGTCCATCACTCTTCTTACTATGTGCGCCGTTTCTAGGATCACACTCTTCTGCATGAGTCCCTGGAGCTACTTCAGCCTCTAGTTTTTCTAGATTCCTTTTCAGGGATCTTGGGATTGTGCCTAGTGTTCCTATGATTATGGGTACGATTTCCACTGGCATATCCCATATCCTTCTTATTTCTATTTTCAGATCTTGATACTTATCCATTTTTTCCCTCTTTCTCTTCAACTCTGGTGTCCCATGGTATTGCGACATCAATGAGTGATACTTTCTTCTTGACTTTGTCAATCAACGTCACGTCTGGTCTGTTTGCACGTATCACCCTATCCGTTCTGATACCATAGTCCCAGAGGATCTTTGCCTGATCGTTTTCTATCACTCCTTCATTGGGTGCTCGTACCACTTATTACTACAAGGTAGCTGATGTTTCTTGCACAGGCTCCAGTGGAGGGCTTTTGCCACTGAATCATGCCTCTTTTTGTACTGGTTCTGTGCAAGTGCCGGGCATTCACTTCCTATGTGGTTTATGGTTTCATTTTTCGTATTGCACTTCCTACATATGGTGGGAGAGACGTTATTTCCGTCTATCGTACTTTTGTTAAAACATATCTGGTTCTTAGGCCTGATCTTGTGCCGCTGTTATCATTCCTTCAGTTTCCTTCTTTAGCTCTCCCCTCTGTAGCCATTGCCAATTGTCATCGCTGGCTAGTTCTTTAGTCTGTCTCATGTATTGTCCGTGCATTGGTTTGGTTATGCTAGTCCTCTGTTCTTTCTGTCTTTCTCCTGTCTCTGTATATTTCTGATTCTTCTCTACTTTTATTAGTCCTTCTTCCCATGCACTCTTTAGTAGCCACTCGTCTCACTGGTTTCAGATATTGCCCCAGTGCTCTGTTCTCGATGTTGACGCAGTCCTCTATACTTAGTAGTCTCTCCCTGTTCTTTTCGTGTTATTTATAGTCTGTCTGTATTTGCTCTTGGGTGTAGTGCTTTGTGTATTGTCATATGTTTCCTGGTTTTCTGATCTATGCTGCGGAGTTCTGCCTTCGTCCATTCCACTATTCCTGTGCGTATTCTGATTACTGGCACTGCCCATGTTTATGGCTTTTATCATATTTCCGGCGTTGAGTTTTTGACTTGAGTATCGCCTTGAGTCTCTGCATATATTCTTCCTGATCGTGTCCTTCATCTCTTGGTGTTTTATATCTCCTCTTCCATTATTCCCAGGTATTTGTATCCTGTCTCATCTATGTGTTTGATGTTGCTCCCATCTGGTAGCTATATCCCTTCAGTTCTCGTTACTTTGCCTTTTTGTATGTTGACTAAGGCGCATTTTTCTATTCCAAACTCCATCCTGATGTCCCCAGAATACAATCCTTACAGTCTGGATTAGGGTATCTATTTCCTTTGATGCTCTTACCATACAGCTTGATGTCGTCCATGAACATCAGATGGTTGATTCTGTTGCCTCTTTTCTTGAGTTGGTACCCGGCATCCATCTTCTGTAGTACTTTTGTCATGGGAATCATGGCTACTACGAAGAGTAGTGGAGACAGTGAGTCGCCCTGGAGATCCCTCTCCTGATATTAACCTCTGCTAGTCTTATTCCAGAGCTTGTAAGTATTGTATTCCAGTTGCGCATTGTATTTTTGAGGAAGCTGATGGTATTTTCCTCTGCCCCATATATTTTCAGGCATTCTATTAGCCATGTGTGTGGTATCATGTCGAAGGCTTTCTTATAGTCTATCCATGCCATGCTTAGGTTGGTTTTCCTTCTCCTACTGTTCTTCATTACCATTTTATTATTATTATTATTATTATTATTCTTATTTATTTTTTTTTTTTTTTGCTCTATCACAGTCCTCCAATTCGACTGGGTGGTATTATAGTGTGGGGTTCCGGGGTTGCATCCTGCCTCCTTAGGAGTCCATCACTTTTCTTACTAGTGGGTGCCGTTTCTAGGATCACACTCTTCTGCATGAGTCCTGGAGCTACTTCAGCCTCTAGTTTTTCTAGATTCCTTTTCAGGGATCTTGGGATCGTGCCTAGTGCTCCTATGATTATGGGTACGATTTCCACTGGCATATCCCATATCCTTCTTATTTCTATTTTCAGATCTTGATACTTATCCATTTTTCCCTCTCTTTCTCTTCAACTCTGGTGTCCCATGGTATTGACGACATCAATGAGTGATACTTTCTTCTTGACTTTGTCATCAACGTCACGTCTGGTCCGTTTGCACGTATCACCCTATCCGTTCTGATACCATAGTCCCAGAGATCTTTGCTGATCGTTTTCTATCACTTCACAGGTTGGTGCTCGTACCACTTATTACTGCAAGGTAGCTGATGTTTCTTGCACAGGCTCCAGTGGAGGGCTTTTGCCACTGAATCATGCCTCTTTTTGTACTGGTTCTGTGCAAGTGCCGGGCATTCACTTGCTATGTGGTTTATGGTTTCATTTTTCGTATTTCCGTCTATCGTTCTTTGGACATATCTGGTTCTTAGGGCCTGATCTTGTGCTGCTGTTATCATTCCTTCAGTTTCCTTCTTTAGCTCTCCCCTCTGTAGCCATTGCCAATTGTCATCGCTGGCTAGTTCTTTAGTCTGTCTCATGTATTGTCCGTGCATTGGTTTGTTGTGCCTGTCCTCTGTTCTGTCTGTCTTCTCCTGTCTCTGTATATTTCTGGGTCTTCATCTACTTTTATTAGTCCTTTTCTTCCCATGCACTCTTTAGCCACTCGTCTTCACTGGTTTTCAGATATTTCCCAGTGCTCTGTTCTCGATGTTGACGCAGTCCTCTATACTTAGTAGTCCTCTCCCTCCTTCCTTTCTGTTTTGTATAGTCTGTCCGTATTTGCTCTTGGGTTGTAGTGCTTTGTGTATTGTCTATATTTTTCTGGTTTTCTGATCTATGCTGCGGAGTTCTGCCTTCGTCCATTCCACTATTCCTGCGCTGTATGGCACTGCCCATGTGTTTATGGCTTTTATCATATTTCCTCCATTGAGTTTTGACTTGAGTATCGCCTTAAGTCTCTGCACATATTCTTTCCTGATCGTGTCCTTCATCTCTTTGTGTTTTATATCTCCTCCTTCCATTATTCCCAGGTATTTGTATCCTGTCTCATCTATGTGTTTGATGTTGCTCCCATCTGGTAGCTTTATCCCTCAGTTCTCGTTACTTTGCCTTTTGTGTTGACTAAGGTGCTTTTTCTATTCCAAACTCCATCCTGATGTCCCAGATACAATCCTTACAGTCTGGATTAGGGGTATCTATTTCCTTGATGCTCTTACCATACAGCTTGATATCGTCCATGAACATCAGATGGTTGATTCTGTTGCCTCTTTTCTTGAGTTGGTACCCGGCATCCATCTTCTGTAGTACTTTTGTTGTGGGAATCATGGCTACTACGAAGAGTAGTGGGGACAGTGAGTCGCCCTGGAAGATCCCTCTCTTGATATTAACCTCTGCTAGTCTTATTCCAGAGCTTGTAAGTATTGTATTCCAGTTGCGCATTGTATTTTTTGAGGAAGCTGATGGTGTTTTCCTCTGCCCCATATATTTTCAGTCATTCTATTAGCCATGTGTGTGGTATCATGTCGAAGGCTTTCTTATAGTCTATCCATGCCATGCTGAGGTTGGTTTTCCTTCTCCTACTGTTCTTCATTACCATTTTGTCTATCAGGAGCTGGTCTTTTGTGCCCCTACACTTCCTTCTGCAGCCTTTCTTTTGGTGGGGGATGGTGTTTGTCTCCTCTAGGTAGTTGTATAGGCTTTCACTGATGATACCTGTTAGTAACTTCCACATTATTGGTATGGCAGGTGATAGGCCTGTAGTTACTGGCTATATTTCCCTTGCTCTTGTCTTTTTGTACTAAGGTGTTCTTCCTGTGGTCATCCATTTGGGTGCTTGGTGATTTGTGATACAATGCTGGAGCTGTTCTGCTATTCGTGGGTGTAGGGCCTTGAAGTTTTTGAGCCAGTATCCATGGACTTCATCGGGACCTGGGGCTTTCCAGTTTGGCATTTTCTTTAGTTGGTGTCTGACTGTGTCTGTCGTGATCTCTGTGAATCTTTGTTTTATTCTCCCTGTTTCTTCTCCCTTGACTTCCTGGAGCCATGTTGCATGTTTGTTGTGTGATACCGGGTTGCTCCATATGTTTTCCCAGAGTCTCTTACTTGGTTCGGCTTCAGGAATTTCTGGGTGGTTGTCTTCCTCTCTTAGTTGGCTGTATAGTCTTTTCTGGTTGGTTCCGAATAGTTTGTTCTGTTGGTATCCCTTATTCCTGTTCATGTACCGTTGGATCTTATGTTGCTTTGGCCTTAAGCCTCTGTTTTACATCTTCTATTGTGTTGTTTTAGTCCCCTCTCGTGTACTTTGTATTTCTCGTTGAGTTCCTCCCTTGTTTTCTTGCTTCTTAGCCTTTTTCTGCCATCTCTTTCAGTTTACTCAAGTCAAGATCTCATCACCATGATTTGCTTTTCCAGGCGCCTTTTCCAAGGAGGTTGCTCTTTTGGTTTCTGTTGGGTTGGTTGTGCTGGTGGTGTTGGTGTTCGAATCCCCATCAGTTCTGCTACTAATCTTGCTCCTGCATATGTCAAGTTATTTGTTTCTGTGATACTGGTGGTGTGTATTATGCCCATTATTTCATTGACCTCACTTGTTTTCCTCCCTTAATTTCTTGGTGTTGTAGGCTTTCATGGAGGGGATCTTTGTTCTCTCTGTATCTGTATCTCCATCCATTGTCTAATCTTTTCTACCCTTCCGTCCTCTCTGTTACTTCGTCGGTGTTTCTTCGTGTGTCGTTGTTTGATACCTCATCCTCCCTGTCGTCTTCTGTGGCATCATCTCTCAGTTCGTCTTCGTGTAATTCGTTGTCGTGTGATATTTCCCTTTCCAGTTCTTCTCTTTCTGTTGGGGAGAGCC
>NC_087209.1:87739846-87743262 GCF_015104395.2 Macrobrachium nipponense | reverse complement strand
TAAGAGTTATTACGTGTGAGAAAATAGGAGCAAAACTTGGAGTAATTTCTAGCAGAAGAGAAATATAGACATACATAAATGCAAACACACACGCACCCTGCCGTATATATATATATATATATATATATATATATATATATATATATATATATATATATAATATATATATATATATATATATATATATATATATATATATATATATATATATATATATATACACGATTAACGAAAAAAATAGATGGTCCTTGCTGCCATTTTCATTCACAAACCGCTTCCCCATCCATTACGGTGGCCAGAATAGCCCAGGAATGGTCTGAAGGTCGAAAGGATCTGCAATTGCTTGACTGGCCAAGTAAGGGTGCAGGCATGAACCCCATAGAGAATATTTGGGCTAATTTGGTAAATTGTTGGGAGCCTGAGAGGGAGAGGAGACCAGATCAACTTTAGGACCACTTGCGAACACATGGGAGCTCTTCCGCAACCGACCACAGATCTTCAGAAACCAAGTAGCTTTTATGCCTAACAGATTGGAAGAGGTGATGGAGAAGGAAGGTGGTTGGACTTCTCACTAAGATTTAATATAAATGTAAAAATGTGTGATATATGGATTAACCCCATGACTTCCGCTGAACTTCCATGTCCCGTGATGACTCAGCACAGCTCCAAACAATGTAAAAAATCGTAACAAACCTATGCATATGGTTTAACTGCAAGTCATGATTATTATAATTTGTTCATTTAACAAGGTGAATTTGAATCTCTAAAAGGCAGTTCAAAGCTAAAGGGAATTTCGCTATCCTGATTTATTTGAAAATTCTCTAATAAATAAAGAACCCTGAGACAATATCATTAAACCGCATTTCTCCAAATAGCCCTTTCCACAATGGACTGGTAAATGACTGAAGGGGTTATTTAACAATAGAGACGTCCGTGTCTTAGTTATCCTCACACGAATGATGATCATAACAGCGAAATGCATTTATGTCCGTACGACATTAAAATTGTATCAAAATTAATATATTCAAAAATATAAGCCGAGTACACGATGCGTTTATCCATAACATGCAATAGTTATTGTTATGAACGGTGTGTAGGGAATAACCTCTACAGTATATTCAACAGAAAATCACAAAACCCAACCATGAAGTAATATATGTTATCACTGGTAAACGAATTAACTTCACCATATGGGAATGGTTAAAAGTTTGCACCAAGTTTTAGGAGTCCTCTTCACTTTCTATTGCCACGTTGTGGAATTTTATCTGTCCCTAATTGTTTCATTTTGATTCATCAATAACGTCTAGCATCTCTCTCTCTCTCTCTCTCTCTCTCTCTCTCTCTATGGAATCTTAATGAACAAACTTCTAATAAAAGTGAGACAGTAATCTTAGTTACAGTGAATTTAACCAATCTTTCTTCTTTTAAATGTCTTGTTATTTGCATTAAAGATAAACAAGAAAATCTAAAGTAGAGCTTTTTGTTAGCCATACAATCTATCCACGAGCAAATCTACCTCTCGTCCACTCATCGGGTCTCAACTAGCCCACCTTACCCCCACCAAATACAGTTGTAGCAAAGCCAGGCTGAGGACATCGGTACAGCAAAAGCAAAAAAGATTGTCAGTTTTGAATTTCATTTTAGAAATCCAAAAACCTGTAAGATTACTTAACAACAATAACTCCGCCCCCCCGACCATACCGCCCTATATCCCCCATCCCCAAACACACACACACACACACACACACACACACACACACACACACATACATATATATATATATATATATATATATATGTATATATATATATATATATATAGGTATATATATATATATATATATATATATATATATATATATATATGTATGTGTGTGTGTGTGTGTGTGTGTGTGTGTGTGTGTGTGGTATGTATGTATGTGAGAGAGAGAGAGAGAGAGAGAGAGAGAGCTAGACGTTATTGATGAATCAAAATGAAACAATTAGGGACAGATAAAATTCCACAACGTGCAATAGAAAGTGAAGAAGGAGATTTTCAACACCTTCACTGCATTTTCGGTATATTCGATCAAATGCTGCTTCCTGTTTTTATAGTATTTGTAGGAAATGCACTGAAACCGATACTGTGAACTGTAAAGCCACTTTGATTATATGACGCGGTTAACATATCCTGTAATGATTTTTCATGAATATTGCCAATACCAAAATAACTAAAGTTTATAGATTTTAAGTACTGATAACGCCATGGTCAAAAGTTAAATGGAATCTTAATGAACAAACTTCTGATAAAAGTGAGACTAATCTTAGTTACAGTGACATAAACTTTATCCAGACTTCTTTGCGCATGTGTGTGTGTGTTTTATCCAACCATACCTAACGACTCCTCCCCACAGAAACTCTAGAAGCTGATTGATGTAACTCTTGCTAACTGAGAAAGAGTCCCCTCCCCCCCCTTAGTAAACACAGTTTTTGTTTTTTATAACAACTATCGACATCTCTCACCAAGGTGTAACGGCGGACTTGTTACAACCGTACATACTCAGTCTATTTTGTGCAATATCAAACCCAGTATATTATTGTGCCCATTATGGCACTGAATGTATATTTAATTATTTACTTTGTTAAACAATCAGCCTCTGCATATTGGCTAGCCTATTATTGATCACCTCGTGTAAACGTTGCCTGCCCATTCCTCTTTAACAAGCCTACTGTTCTTTGTAACAGTCAATTGTTCTTCAGAACTCGCCTTACACATCAGTGCTAGTGCCACCTATATCCCAGGGCACTCTATGCTACAAGTGTTACTGATCCTAAGGGCCACTTACATTCCTGTGTAGCTAATCAAGTACAAAGCCATTTAGAATTGCCTCAGAGGTGCTCTCCCATTTACAATCACCCTGCTAGCCCACTTCCTTATTTTGCATACAATCTGCATAGTTCAGAGTGTCATTTTCTTTTCTGCTCATTTGCTGCATGGCCATCCTAACCTAAAATTTTGAGTATTCTAGGGAAGGTCAAACCTAGCTCTAATCATTGCAACATGTCCACCAAAGGGTACAAAACCTTCATGTGAGTAAGGAAAAGTATGATAAGACAGCAAGGGAAGAAGACAAAAGAGAGTATGACTGTAAGCTGGAAAAGCTGAGACAAGAAGAGAAAGAGATGCAGGAAGAGAACCAATGACACCATACATTTGCCCTAAGGAGAAGGAGCTAGCCTTAAAAGCGAAGGAAGACTGAAATCGAACAAACCAAGCATGCTAGTACTATGCATTGGCCCAACACTGAGCTGACCATCCACCCTGGATTCTGCTTCTTCCATTATCTCAAATATCAGCCACCTCATGCCCCACTAGAATGATGCAGAGCCAGAGGCATGGCTGGAACAGGTGGAAAGCCTCTTCTCGCAGTACAATC
>NC_087209.1:87717346-87729846 GCF_015104395.2 Macrobrachium nipponense | reverse complement strand
AGACTACTAAAGCTACAGGGCGAACATTTTGTTATGATTGATGATCAACATACCAATTTGCAAGGTCCTCTATGCCTCTGTAGTTTTTAAGATCTGCGGACGGACAGAAATTGGTGCCGTACGGACAGACAGAACCTTTTTCATTGTTTTGTTACTTTTATAGAAAACACTGAAAAATGCTCCGTTTGGGATACAGATTAGGAAAGGAATCGAGGAAATATGGTTTTCCAACGGCGGAGAAATATTCTTGTGTTGAGAAATTGTTACAGGGTCATTAAGGTGGACCTGACTATTATTAAAAAAATCTTGAATGCCGTATAACAAAAACCAAAGTTTTTTTTGTAAATAACGCGAACCATTCCGGTCAGTTTTTCAACCTCCTTATTTGAAGGGATTTTGAAGATTAGTTGTAACCTTTGAAAAAGTGGACTAAACAGTTCGTCCTTGCTTAATGGCAGTTTTTCATAGTTTCCGTTTTGATAAGGATTACAATTTTCATATGTGGTAAAATGTATCAAAAACAACAAGATCCTGCCATTCTCTTCTTCTTTCGGAACATTGTCACATAGAAGCGTTGCATATTTTTGAAGGATCTTAATCATTTACCTTTAATTTGTTTCGGTGACATTTGTATGAAAAAACTTGTGAGCCTGATGGGTATTAATGAAGAGTGAACGTCAACAGAAAAGCTCGTATTCTAACAAAAGTTTTTTTATTTTCCATTTAAAGAATTCTCTTGACCCTGCAAAAGATGCAGCATATTTATTTTATACCAAGTAACTGATCGTTACTAAGAAGGTCAGAGACGCAAGTACCTGGTGTACATGTAACACCAGTTACCTCGTTTTACGTACCTCAGTTTTACCATAGTTTGAACCCAAGCGAAAGCTCATTGGCAGCCAAAACCACCTTAATTAGTTCTCTGGGATCTCTGGAGGTCTGAGTCGAAGGCTTCCAACCAACTCGAAACAGGCTGAAAGGGTTTACCCTCAGCCCCTCACTACAACCTGCCTTCCATTTCTTCCTACTTTTAACAACCTTCTCCTCGATCCTCTCTCCTTCTCTCTCTCTCGTCATCTTCCGACTTCTCGGCTCTCTCTCATCTTCTCTCTCTCTCTCTTCTCCTCTCCGCTCTTCTTCATAATTTATGTTGCAATTTGATTTACAACACGAATTCCGTTTATTTGTTTTCTTTCTTGTCCTTGGTGGAAGCAGGGTTTTATATGTATCAATCTGCCAAGTACAAACTTTCTGTTTTTTGCTGGATGAAGCTCAGAATTTTTACGCTCATCCAGAAAAATGCATATGAACACACCAAGATTTTATCATTAGGATTTGCGTAAATTTTACGTGAAAATTTACGTTAGAGATTTTTTAAAACAATAGATATATAGAGTTGTTGCCCTTGCTATCGATCGAAAAATTAACTTATAGTTGTCATAATATTTGAGGCTGTATTTTTAAACAAAATAGCTGACTCTGATCATTGATTTGGTTGTTGGTAAACTCATTAGAAGAAAATGAATACAACATCGAAACAAACTAATAATGCATAGACAAAAGATGACGTAAACTGACAGGCGACCTGTCTGAGCGGGTCCGGCTGGTATATAACAGATTTTATTCAAATGATGCTTATAACTACGACAGGTACTGAATTATAATGCTCTATGACACTTTCGATGCTCTGGAGTTTAGAACTCTCAACTAGTTGCTCCCTAGATGTGATCAAGTGAAGATGCCTCCAGTAATGCCAGATGCCCGATACATGGCTAAACTTAACCTCTAATAAAATAAAAACTACTAAGGTTAGAGGGCTGCAATTTGGCATGTTTGATGAAAAGAGTGTGGATGAATAATAAACAAATTTGCAGCCTCTATCCTCAGTAGTCTCTAAGGTCTGAGGGCGGACAGAAAAAAATGCAGATGAACAGAAAATAGCCATCACAATAGGTTTTCTTGTACAGAAAACTAAAATGGATTAACAAAGTCATTTATATTTAAGGGGCGACCAAACTCTCTTTATGTCATCGGCAATGCTCCCTCTTGAGTTTTAATAAGGATTGTCTCCAGGTTTGTAGGGGTGCCGATCATAAAAATATTTGCCAAATACACTAATCAAGACAGGCTAATGAAATTATCAGGCATTATTAGCACTATAATAACGTATCTCTGTGAGTTTTATCATCCTACAGGGAAAATATATGATTTTATAAAAAAAATTTGAAACTCAGTGTCCCTTGTACAAGGGACACTGGTGGTCGGTGAGAAAACTACTGTCTTGAATAGAAATTCGGTCTTACAGAATGTTGGTATATCCACCTGGAACATGCACATAAATTATTATCAAAATAGAACAGTAAATAAGCACGTAATAACAAAAAAAAGAGCAACAACTAAAGCGAATGCCCGGCCAATAAATATGGAAATCGCAAATATTGAAGTATATCTCTCAAAAATTGGTCGATGTCGTTTTCTGCGTTTCCTAAGATTAGTTTCATCACAGAAAACAGCTTTAGGGGTATCTAATCTAATTTTTCAAGTTTTTTGTCCTAAGAAAAAATCGCGGAGCGCTTACACATTGCCGGGCCCTCCCGCCTGCCGACCGAAATCGGCGGAAGAACACCAAAACCAATATGGTCACGATACCAAAACAATAATAAAGAAACTAGTACCGAAAGTTAAAGCGAAACGGTAAAGGGGGACACCATTGGGAATCCGTGATTTTTGGGTGGGGGGATGCAGATACGAGTGTCGTTGACCACCGAAAACTTTATATAAACGGTAATGGGGGAGCGTATTGGGAACTGGGTGTTTTTGGGTGGGGGGGACGCACAGACGGTGGCTGTGGGAGGGAAAAAACGTAAAATTTAACAGTAGGTTGAACCCTTACTCTGCAGCCGCTCTGCGGGCAATGCTAGCCTACTACCGACCCAAGTTGGGCCTGCAAACGTATTTTAAAATTGTTGACCCCTTACTCTGCAAACGCGATGTGGGCTATGCTAGCCTACTGCTTACCCAAATTTAGGACTACTTACATATTTTACTCTGCAAACGGGAAACGATTTATGTGTGTTGTCAGTAAGGCCGTAGCAGAACGGCGCTTCGCGCCTTATCCACATTTTTAAAGATTCTTGGCAGGCTCGACATGTTTCAGCGAGCGGTAATATTGCGCTGTGCGCGCTAACCGCAGGGTTTACAGTGGGCCGACCAACCTAACCGCGGTGGCCTGGCCCAGTCTAACCGTGGACAATCCACCACCTGCGAGCGACTACATATCCGCGACCAATCGATTTATGGGTTGTCACTAATGCTGTAGCGGAATGGCGCTTCGCGCCTTATCCGCATTTTTAAAGATTCTTGGTAGGCTCGACATGTTTCGGCAAGCGGTAATATTGCGCTGCGCACTCTCACCGCAGGGTTTACAGTGAGCCGACCAACCTAACCCCGTGGCTGGCCAGTCTAACCGCGGACAATCCACCATTTTAAAGTACCATTAAACTACCCTAGATACATTATTTCACTTACCTTACAATTGAAAATCTTCCATGTCAGAGTCGGAGAATTCTGGTTGGGTGATTCTGGGCCTTTTGACTGGGGGCGGGACGTCTAGCATAGGCATTTCGGTTTGAACACCGCAGTCACGGGTTTGTTGAGGTTGAGGAGTACTGCGGGACAAAGGACGTATTTTCGTTGGCGTTGACTCTGCTTTCTTTAATGGATAAGTGCGTTTAATGAGTTCGAGGAATGTTTTGAACGGGCAACCACTATGATTAAAGTAACGTTTTTTAATGCAGTACATTGAAAAATAAGAAGGGTACAGTGTTCTCACCATACCACTCCACGGCAAAACGTTTCTTTTTAAAACCCGCCATGTAGATTCGATAGTGTTAGTGTGTATGTTTTTGTCGGTTGGATCTACAAAGTGTAAAGAGTGATTGATATTTAAGTGTTCTTTAAAGTGCTGACTTAGTGTAGTGTATGATTTTCAACAGTCTGAAATAATGATTGAATCTGGATGAATATTTTCAATGAGGATGGGAAGCAGGGTTTTGGCCGATCGGTCCTGAACGATTTGGAAAAACGTGTCCTTTGTTTCGCGGTCTATTCCACCTAAAACCCAACAACCATCAACACGCCGACCTTTGTTGAATTTACGTTTGCCAAACTTTGACTTGTCAATTTCATCAATGTGGCCAGGTCCACCGATTTTGCGATTGTCCTGGACCAAAATGTCGATACAGACTTCCCGGCAGAAATTATACCAGTCCACCATGGTGTTCGGTGAAATGATATGGAGAGTCATTTTCATAAAGGCCTGTGGTAGCTCGTGGATCCAGCCATAAATTAATTGGAGGATTGTGCCGAAATCCAGGTGTGAGCGGGAAAAGAAAGAGCTGTTCCGTATCGTTGTTCTGTTACGACATGTGCGGAAGCTGCAGCGCCACACGAAACTGTTTTCCTCTTTAACGAGGCTCACGGTTCCACTTTACACTTGTCACAAGTTCCACTGAAATCGTCCAACTGTCCACTTTTGTAAAGATATGTACGTAGTACATCAGCGTCTTGGCATAAAGTATATAGCACACCAAAAGTAACCAGACTTTCACTCAAAAAAAGCAGCAGCGAGGGACGGGTGTGATGCTATGGGATGCCGCCATGTTGACTGCTTTGAAAACTCGCGGGGTCGGCCCAGGTGATAAAGGCCATGCTGGGTCGATGGGACTACTTAGGGTGGCGGTTGGATTTGGGTGTTGTGCGGCCCGGGAAATTGGTAATTGGCTCAAAAAACAAAACTGTAGGTAAATAGTGACGGAATATGCCCTACAGTGTCACCCATGTGAATAAAGTGCGGTATTGTAACGGAATCGCAGAAGCAAAGGCAATGGGGGCTTGTGTGAGGTTTTTAAGGGAATACAGTTTTGAAAATTCGCGGTGCGGAGGAGCCGCCATGTTTGTTTGAATGGCGTGCAGGCCCGGGAAATTGAAATTTGTTTGTTCGCAAAACTGTAAATAAATAATTACGGAATACGCATACATCGGCATCTATGTTAATAAAAAGAGGTATCGTAACGGGAATGACAGTAGCGTAAGCAATGGGGGCTGGGCGGGTGTTATAGGAGACATGTTGCTTTTTTTGAATGTTCGCGCCATGTTTCGAAGGTTTAGGTCGTGAGAGGTTGGGGTCGTAGGGACTAGTTACCGTGGCGGATGGATTTGTGTGTCGCGCGGCCTGGGAAACTGGCCCGGTGTAATCCATAAACTACCCAAATCGCTTTTTTGCTTTTTCTCTGGTTTGGTTTTTTTCGGGAAGGGGGAGGGGTTATTTCTTTGATTGTCCTAAATAATATAATTTTTAGATGTTTTAGGCTATCAAGTGACATAATAACTACAAACTCTCAGAAGGTTTTGTCCCTAAATCGATGAGGTTTGAATTTTTTCTGAATATTTCTTCCCTAGCTATTATCTCATTTATCGCGGGTCCCGAGGGAACTTTTGCTGAAGTTGTTGCTCTTTTTTTTGTTATTACGTGCTTATTTACTATTCTATTTTGATAATACTTCATGTGCATGTTTCAGGGGGATATACCAACATTCTGTAATACCGGATTTCTATTCAAGACTGTAGTTTCTCACCGACCGCCAACTAAACTCTTGTATAATTGACACTAATTTTCACATATTTTTTTCATAAAATCATTTATTTTACCTGTAGGATGATAAAACTCACAGAGAATATGCAATATTATAGTGCTAATAATGCCTGAAAATTTCATTAGCCTGTCTTGATTAGTGTATTTTGGCAATATTTTTACGATTCGGCACCCCTACAGACTGGTGCAAACTGGAGCCTACCCTCATATACTATGTGAGGACCGTCTCTGTTGGAGCAGTTATGGTGTAGTTATCTTTCACCATATTTGTAGTCTGCCTGTGACAGGATACGCATCCATTGGATGCAATACTACATGAAAGGTATGTAACCACTAATATCAGATTGTCATTCACTGAGGCTGGCATTTGTACAAGTGGACTGATAAGATTAGATAAGAAATGAGCTAAAGATGTATGTGCAGTTTTCTTTAAGAAATCATTAGTATGCGTTGTTGAAGAAATCAAAATGGTTGAACCGTTTGCCAACAAACCATTTTGGTAACAAATCCCAGAAAAGCCATTTTATAAGGTAAGAAGACAAAATTTACCAAAGGTTTGGGTCCTCTGGGAGGCCATAGTCATAATTAATCAAAGATCTGTTAGGTCTCTTAAGTGAACATTTAGTACATCAAGTCTGGTGATAGTCCAGGGATGAATAAATAAGTTGAAAGTATTGAGAAAAATTCCGTTACCTGAAAAAATCGAAAAATGGGGAAATTTTCCAAAAATGAATTGAGACATCCTAAAAATTCACTGGAAAAAAAATAATTATCATAAGCTTTTGTCTTGTGGAATGATGTAGATTGAATGAGAAATTTGAACATTTTAAATCTGTGATAAAATTATATCTGCGACTGTGCATATAAGTGATAAAATGAAATCTGACCTTGCTTCACAAATAATATAAAATGAAATCTGAATGTGCATCACAAGTAATAAAATGTAATATCACTGTGCATCATAAGTTATGATATTAAATCTCACTGTGCATCATAAATAATAAAATGAAATCTGACTGCTTAATAAATATTCAAATAAAATCTGACTGTGCATCATAAGTGATAAAATAAAATCTGACTCTGCATCATAAGTGATAAAATGAAATCTGATTATGATTTATAAGTGATAAATGAGATCTGACTGTGTATCATAAATAAAATAAAACGTCTTTGCTATCCACAGCAATGGACTAGAGTAAAGCTAGAAATATCCAGTGCTGATGATCCTGGAACCTGAATATCAGAGTAACTGCACTCAAATTTTTTTACGTTTGTCCCTCTCTAGGGAACCTCGCGTTGTTTGTAATTAATTAATTAATAATAATAATAATAATAATAATAATAATAATAATAATAATAATAATAATAATAATAATAACAATAATTCTGCGAGTCTGTATATACGACGGTTACACTTCTCGAAAGTGGTAGTGGCCGTCCCCATAGATTTCCATATCGTATATACAAGGTAATCTCTAGAAATAAACATTCAAAATTTAAAGCAGGACTAATAATGATAATAATAACATCATATTCAACGATATTTGCATATGCTTTAATTCATGGTTATTCTTTAACCCAAATGATATGAAATCCTCGACGCTGCGTCAACATTAACGAGGAAAAGCTTTTACCTGATTGAGACTGACTTCGCCACCAGCTGAAGTTTGACTGACGGCGGTTACTACCCCTCGGGCAATGTCATCAGCAATGAAATGCTGGTGATATTTCTCTCTCACACTCTCCCTCTCTCTCTGTCTTATTTGC
This sequence comes from Macrobrachium nipponense, assembly GCF_015104395.2. Classification (NCBI taxonomy): domain Eukaryota; kingdom Metazoa; phylum Arthropoda; class Malacostraca; order Decapoda; family Palaemonidae; genus Macrobrachium; species Macrobrachium nipponense. Next base: position 87,722,426 of record NC_087209.1, on the reverse strand, counting down.
ACGGTTACTGAATCGGAAATGTCACGGTGATGGAATGTGGGTGATTGCTGTCTGTCGCCTTCTCTCTCTCTCTCTCTCTCTCTCTCTCTTATACGCTCTGTATACACAGAGAAGTTAAGGACGCCCGTCCACAATCATTATCACTTCTCTCCTAATTGAGTTAGGATGCTGAATTTTTTCTACTGAAGTCTGTGCTTCTGATAGTGGTTATAAGACAAAGTTTAATTGAATTATGCCAATACATACAGTAGAATATTTTATAAATATGAATATTACACGAAAATCATCAGTTTTTCATATCGCTACAGTCGTTAACTATCAGGACTTTGGTCTTAGTGATTTTTTTTTATTTTTTATTTTTTTAATATAGGCTTTTTACGAGTAGGTTGTTCCTTTTGTTTTGCTCAGTATGCAAAATATTTTTTTTTTTCGTTTCACTCAAGTAATAACATAAAACCCTAATACAGCCATCAGATATCCAATTCTGAGACATTTGTGTAGCGCCAATCTTTGAAGAAAAATATCAGCTTTGAAAAAAAAGGGGGGGGGGGGGGGGGGTGTCCCGGGTGGCAGGTGAAAACGGACAAGAATGACCAGAGAAGTAGCAGCATGAATTGCATTATTCTAGCAAATAGTAATCTCCGGGAAACGACCGTCAAAGTTTTTCAAGGTTTTTCAACTTTAAATGTGCCGGGGATAATTGTTGATATTTGAACTCAGATTGACAGATTATTCATTTATTAAGGAGAATTGTTGCTGCTTTGAGAACACCCCAGCGGAAAAAAATCTTGTCTCAAACGGCCATAAGAAGCATGTGCATCACCCCTCTAATACATTAACCTTCTTATTAAATGAATAATCTATTAATCTGGGTGCAAATATCATTAATTATGCCCAGCACATTTAGGTTGAAAAACCTTGAAAAACTCTGACTGGAGTTTCCCGGAGTTTCGTATTTGCTATAAAGAATATGCCATTAACTCCTCTCCGATTTACCTATTTTTTTTTATTTGAAAGCTGATACTTTTCCTCAAAGTTTAACGCTACCCAAATGCCTTCGATCGGATATCTGAGTGTGGGTATTAAGGTTTATATTGCTACTTAAGTGAAATACAAGAAAACATTTTTGCATGCTGAAATAAACACGGAAGACCATGCTCCTAAAACAAAAACAGATTCCACAATTCTATCAGGTGTAGCCTATATTTAAGAAAAAGATCCACTAAGACCAAAGTCCTGATAGTTAGTGACTAGTAGAGATATGAAAAGCTTATGATTTTCGCGTAAAATACATATTTATAATTTTTAACTGTATTTATTGGCATACTTCAGTTAAACTTTGTCTTGTAACCACCATCATAAACACAGACTTCAGTAAAAAAAATTCAGCATCCTAACTCAACTAGGAGAAAAGTGATGCTGATTGTGGACGTGCGTCCTTGATTAAATTCTCTGTGCATTCAGAGCGTATAAGAGAGCGAGAAGTCGACAGACACAATCATTCACATTCCATGAAATACAAGAAAACATTTTGTATGCTGGGCAACATAACCAAAAGACCTTTGCAGGATGATTTCCTTGTGAAATTTTCTTGGGTATTTAGTCAGTTGACTCTGTCCACACTGTTTTCCAGGTGAATATTTGAAAAAAAAGGAAAATGAAACAGAGCGCTTCCGTAAATAAGTTAATGAAATGCAACTTAAACTTGTACCGGTTGCTTACACCAAAGAAATGTTTCGTCCTTATACTGTTAATCATTACTCTTTACTACGATATTTCTTAAGGCTCCTAGTCACGGAAAGGAGAGCAATAGTAGCGAACTTCTTATTCACAAATGTCACAAACAGATTTCCACAAGAAATAGCCAGTACGGTGATCAGGACGCCCTGCTGGAATTACCCTTATGTGGGTAATTACAAAAGCCCTGCAACCATTCTGACTTCTTCAAGCTAAAAAGAAGCAATTTGCGTTCCCAGACCGGATGATTATCAGCTGACATTAAGGACTCATGAGTGAGTCTTGTATGTCCAACATTTAGCCTGCAACATAGTTTCCAGCCTCCTTGTCATATAGGAATATGACCAAGGATATAACTAACGATGTAAGCTCATCTACTGGTTTTATTTGAGGTTTTCCCAGCGGGACTGCCAAATGCTTTAATATTCTGACAAAGAAAAAGGGGAAAAAGGGAATTACATCCCTGTATGGCAGCAGACATTTTCTGTTTTCTGAGTTATGGATAAGTGGACTCCTGATTTAACAAATTGATCGGATGCTAGCACCTGACTTTGAGTCATCTGCAATGGAGTTATCGTGTTGGGATGAATGATCTAAAAATATTGACCGCTTTGCTTTATCACACATTTCCGATTTCATCAAATTAAAATATCTACGGCATTTTACCTCTGGAAGGTTCTAGCTGATAAAGTCTCTGTCCCTCAGGAATGTTTAAATCATTGATAAATATCATTTACTCTAAATGCAAAGGATTGGGGTTGTTGCTTGGGGTGACTTTCATAAAATTGCCAATGCTTTCATTGTGTATACGTATTCCAGATAAGGACTTAGTAGTCTCTGAAATGTGCAACAACTCCAAACCAGCAGAAGTTGTTAATGTAAATCCAAAGTTATCTCACCAGCGTCCACAAGCATGCGCTCAATGACAATGAGAGATGACTTAAATGTTCCTGTATCCAATCTAACTCCTGCATGATGAATTGAATTAAACCTTTTAAGGCTGTTGGGATTAGCTGAGATTTGGACGTCACACCCATATAAGTTAATTTTGAAAAGACTGAACTTTGTTTAGTTCCAACTCTGAGTTAATCAGTGCCCAAGGGAAGTATGAGATAGCACTTTCAGGACATCCACTGCTTTCCTGGGATTTTCAAGTGTTGAATCCAAGTCAGCTTGTTAAAAAAACCAACCCAAAAACCTTGTTTCAGAAATGCATGGAATTCTATGCTCATGTATGAACAGATCTGAATCAGGATGGACTCTTCCTTTACGGCAAAAGTGCATTGTTACCGTTCCACTAACTGAAAACTTGAATCGATTCATCTTAGCTCACTTAACTATTTTAACAATGCAGAGCTGAATGAGGCATTCAGCCACTGCCATCATTGTTGTTGCAAAGGATATTGAAAGGTCATCAACAAATAAATACAGGTTGTCTGTCTAGGGGAGGCAGTACAAAGAATAAAAGTTACAAACATCTCTTACTTTCAATATTCCCAAATATTTTTGGACACTTTTCACTGAAACCCTTGAAATACAAAAAACAAAGAACTAAAATAAAACAAACATAACAGTATATATATATATATATATATATATATATATATATATATATATATATATATGTGTGTGTGTGTGTGTGTGTGTGTGTGTGTGCACGTGTGTGTGTGCGTGTGTGTGTGTGTGTGTGTTTATATTTCTTTGCCTTTTATATTTCAACGGTTTCAGTGATAAGTGTCCACAAATATTTGGAAATATTGAAAGTAAGAGATGTTTGTAACTTTTATTCTTTGTACTGCCTCCCCTAGACAGACTACCTGTATTTAAACACCCAAGTTATTTGTGATTAAATTAATTAAATTCCCGCTAAATGAAGTAACTGATTAACGCTAATATTACACCACCAGTCCTAAATATATATTTATTAAATGTAAGTCATAGATATTATTTAGTGGACTGGAGAGAGAGAGAGAGAGAGAGAGAGAGAGAGAGAGAGAGAGAGAGAGAGAGAGAGAGAGTTCTACAAAATGTGAAAGTGAGTTTGGGAAAACTTAGTTATAGAGGGACAAAGACCATATTGTAGCAACGCAAAATGGAAAAATATGAATTTCGCGGTAGCTTTCTCTCTTTTACAGGGGTTGTTAGGAGACCCAAAATAGAGAAAGGTTTATTTTCTCTTGTAACTGTACCACAACCAAATTGCATTCAGGACAATATGCTCGTTAGTTTTGCTTTCTGTGTTCAAAGCCTTCGTGGCTGGAAAAAAAAAATTTCTTTATTTTCTTTTATTTTTCTCTTTAGCCTGATATTTTTCAGATTCAGGTAATTTCAAAACCATTTTTAATATTTTCGCAATCATTAACGGTCTAGTAAATTCTTTTTCATTAATGTCAATCTTTATAATATTTTACATTTTATAGCAGTAAATCAAGTCGTGATAAATTCTGCATATTTCACACAAACAGATTTGTATTATTCATGCATGTAACAGTATTCGGGAAATAACTTTTATTTACTCAGTGATCTATAAAGAAATTCACAATCTTTCTCTGAAGTTAATGCATTGCTTCAATCTTTCTTGTGTATTAATAGGACTAGAAACAAAATAGAAACAAATACATTAAATAATTACGTAATTTACTTAATTATTTAATAAATAAAAGGCAATGGGCTGATATCGATCTTCAACGCTGAAATTTATTTTATTGCGCAGTTTATAGCTAATTTTATGACCCCTTTTCTTCTCAGATGATTAAAATAAGAAAAATAAAAGAATACAGGGTGAAAGCACTTGACCTAGCTTGATAAAAGAACTAAATTAGCACTGCTTCAAGGAAAAATTAAGAGTCAGGCATTATAGAAGCATATGTTAGACCCTGCAGGTGTTACGGGATCCCCTCTTCAGAAGTACTACCCAAAGGGGTACCATCAGAAATGAATGATCTTACCAAGTGACGTCCCAGGAAAAATAGGAGAGAACAGAACGTCCGTTTGTATTCATCCCCACTTACATCAATCACTCGTCCCTGCCTTTCATTAACTGAGGTTTGCATGGACATTAAGCAACAGAATATTTTTTATCCTTAAAATAACTACCTATGGCGATTTAAATAAAGGAAAAAAGGAAAAAAAAAAAATCACCCGTGGTGAATACAGAATCTAAAAATGTTACTCTTGGAAATGTTTCAAATTTTGAATTTTACATACAAAATAGTTACTGTATGCAGATATATGGAAAACTCTTCAGTGTTAAGAAAACAACAAAAAGCAAGTTAGATTTTTGTTATATGGTAACATTTGAATGACTTGTTTTTTTGCATGAAAACGAGACATGGAAAATACA
>NC_087209.1:87699846-87714846 GCF_015104395.2 Macrobrachium nipponense | reverse complement strand
ATATATATATATATCTATATATATAAAATATATATATATATATATATATATATATATATGTATATATATATATATATCTTACAAGAGTGTAATGTTAGTGAATCACATATCATGTCTTGCTTGGAGACCAGGCTATAAGGGCAGCTTACTTGAGTGAAGGAATTTTGGGTACGTAAGCGTTTAACCAAGAGATCGCTTGTCTTGGCGTCAGCATGACATTCGTTTGTACGGATGTTACAGGTCTAATAGACCCAGGCACTTGGCGAAAGCCACATTCCTTTTGGTAAGCACAAAGAGGTTGGTTGGTACACCTCAGGTGTCGGGAGAGAAAACCCCACCCATCGTAAAGGTATGACACATATTCTGTAAGACTTAGAAAACCGTTACCCTTGAAAGAGAGAGAAGTGTGAAAAACCTTCTTATACGTAAATACTCTGAAAAGAGTGATGTGTTGAAGTGTATCTCTATCCATTATTATCTTATTACAGATGGGTTCTATTTCATGGTACTCGAGAAGGGAATCTCTAACCTGACTAATATGATGAACTTATTGACATTTTGGGTCTGGGAGTGAATTCTTAGTCAGGAGGGTTAGAATGTTAGCTTACTAGTTTTCTTTATGGGCAGATTTGGTTTATCTGTCATTATGACTTGTTAATCATTTTTTTTCTATTTTATATTCAACTGCTTTGGGTAATAAATACGTAAATCTTTTATACTTACGAGATCTTAATAGCCTAACGACTTGGTTGCAGACAGAGGGCACCATTGACAAGCAGGTAAGGGTTCCAATATGTGTACTTTTAATAAAAAGGGGGTTAAGATATATATATATATATATATATATATATATAATACTAATATATATATAGTATATATATTATATATATATATATATATGTGTGTGTGTGTGTGTGTGTGTGTGTGTGTATGCTTAAAAATCACAGTAGATGCACGTGACTTTATTAAATTAGCGAATACCATAGGAAAATGATAGTCAGAAATCCAAGCGCTTTCGTCTTTACTAAGACATTAGTAAAGACGAAAGCGCTTGGATTTCTGGCTATCATATTCCTGTGGTATTTTCTTATATATATACACACACACACATGTTTATCTTTTAATAATCAATTGATGTAAGGTATATCATATGTAGTTATCAAATTATTAATCCATATCATTTACGAATCTGCTTATACTAGAGTGTCAAAGACATTATACCCCTGAGGAAAATGACTTATAGAATAGGTAAAAACAACATTATCTCTCTCTTTCTCTCTCTCTCTCTCTCTCTCTCTCTCTCTCTCACACACACACACACACACACACACACACACATTGTTGAGATATTTGTTGTCCGCAGCTTTACGTAAACAATCCGTTTAAAAATCTTAAAGAGTTTCGTATATTTTTATCATTTGCTTGTGTGTGTAACAGCTGCCAATAATAGCATTATATCATAACATTGAAAGTGTAAGTTTTATTTTACTTCACACGGTGCCAAAAATAACATAACCATATATTTTTTTTTTCATTTCAGTAAATATCTTTTTGTGCATTGATTTAATGAATAGTTTTTTATTTTATATCCCCTATGCTGAACAACTTACAACCAATTAACGAGTTTCTATCGACAAATATCAAAAGAAGCATAGCAAAGTGAAAATTAAATCTACACACACCGATCTACAAAAAAAGTGAAGCTAAGCCTAAATGCTCTCAAGGAAAAACAAATTCCTACCTTGCAATAACCTTCCTTGTGGGGCAAAAAGTAAACAACTGCCTTTTGGTTACTTTGACGGTTTTTTTATTTCTTAGCAGAGTAATGAAATTAAGTCATTTTTTCTTCCTCTCTAGCATATTTCTATTAAGTACAAATATTCTTCTTTAAAATGTTACCAAATCTGGTTCCATACATAAACAAGTAAAAAATGGGCCGAAGAAACGCTGCGGCCCGTGAACTTTCAGCCACGGCCCGGTGGTGGCCTGTCCTACAGCGTTGACAGACACACGATCATGGCTAAGTTTAACACTAAATAAAATTAAAACTAATGAGGCTAGAGAGCTGATATTTGGGATGTTTGATGATAAGAGGGTGGGTAATGAAAATGTCAATTTGCAGGCCTCTAGTCTCAGTAGGTTTTAAGATCTGAGGGCGGACAGAAAGTGCGGACGGACAGACAAAGCCATCTCAATAGTTTTCTGTTACAAAAAAAAAAAAAAACAAAAAAAAAAAAAATACATACTGTTCAGAATAATCTCACGACAAGCCCGTTAGCGAGAGGTCGTGCAAATCTGAAACAGAAAAAACTTAGTAAAGATGTACAATCTAAATAAAAAACTGTGAAAATAAATTAACGCGTGATATAAATAACAATGTAGAAGAAAGCGAAAATCAGCCGCTTAACAACGAGAGAGAGAGAGAGAGAGAGAGAGAGAGAGAGAGAGAGAGAGAGAGAGAGATTCCTAAAACAGTTTATATGAGTTTCCCCTTAATATGCTGATGGTATTCAATAGCCTTTTCGTTTCAATGCTCTTTTTCTATGAGCAATCTATAATGGAATGATGGAAATGCAATTGAGTTTCTTATTGGCTTTCCCTGTTATATGATGTCAAGGGCACTTAACCAACTTATTTCCTACGTGAAAAGAAAATTCATATTCTTTTATGCATCAACATTATCGTTAAATCACAACTAATTTGATAAAACGTTGAGTTTGCTCAGAAACAGAAAATTTGTAAGCCTTATTTTTCACTTCTGAATATTTTCTCAGATAATTGAAGATTGTGCTTGTGTGAGTTATTTCTAATCTCAAGTTTGGTCCTTTCCTTGCCTTCATTCGTTTTTACATTATATATAAATAATCATGAAATTATTCTAGAAAACTACATTACAAAATCTTAAATAAACATTGAAAATTATATAAAAGGAATACGTATTCGTTTGACGTCTGTAGGAGTGATAATGTTGTAAACAGGTTTTTAGTTATTTATGAATTACAATTAACTTTTATCATCCGTTTTAAATCCTATTAAATTCACTGCGGATGTTCAAGTCCTCTTCCTTTATTTCATTTAGCCTTTAATAGCAGTCAGCTCTAACATTTTGTCATCTTGGGTCCATTTTTTCTCCTACAGTGCCAACCTCGATGTTTGGATATCTCGAAAAAAAGATATACAATCTCTTAGTTAACGGAATACCTTTTACTCGTGGCATTTTGTGACTGATCTTCACGAATCCTCTCGCAGTAAATGACAAATGATAATTATTCTTTTGGCGTAGATACATGAGCATCGTCGGCAAGTGAGAACACGAGTACTTGAAAAATAATTAGAAGTATCGAAAATGTTAAGATTTTAGATGAGTCTTAGAACCTACGACACTTATTAAGTTTAAAAGCCATAGACGCTTAAACCTTTGTTTGTTTGTAATGCGTTTTTACGTTGCATGGAACCAGTGGTTATTCAGCAACGGAACCAACGGCTTTACGTGACTTCCGAGCCACGTCGAGATCACTTCTATCACCAGAAATACGCATCTATAACACCTCAGTGGAATGCCGGAGAATCGAACTCGCGGCCACCGAGGTGGCAGGCCAAGGCCATGCCGATCACGCCACTGAGGTGCTTACGTTTAAACCTTTAATCTCATCTTAATCGTGATCAGCCATCTTTTACTTTATCGTGTGGAATAAATATCTTTTTTTTTTTTTTTTTTTTACTTTTTAGAACTTTTCATTTTTTATATTTAGCTTCTTTAACTTCCCATTTCCTTTTTGATATCCAAACAGTATGTAAAGTGTATTTTAAACGTACATTTTCCAGGCAATTACATTGTTTCTCTTTGTTTTAGGCTGGAAGTGTTTTGCTGGTTTAAAAGGCGAAACGTACCATAAATGCATTAAGTATGTATATGTACAGCATTGGTATTACAATTAATCCATGCACAGCCCCTCACAACGAATCATGCGTTTCATCTCACTCAACCACGCCTATCTAAGTAACACCGGTATACTGCGTTGAATGTTGGTGGTACGTTTCCTGATCTATGATATGTAGCTACGCGCAAGGCAAGAGTCATATGAATAGGAAGAGTTCAAACATAAGCTTGGCACCTTGTATTAGGATAATTGTAAATTCAATATTTAAAAGCTGATGCTTGGCATCAAAGTGCGTCTGATAAAAATTATGTTATCATAAAGAAAATAAACGCACAAACTTCTCTACCCAAATAGAGACTCTGTATATGAAAATCATTCATTGTAAAAATAAAATCGCAAAAATAAACAAATTTCCATCGTAAAACATTGCTTGCTCAAGGAGAGCGAATAGTCTTTTCTCTTAAAAAGGCAGTAAATAGACTGGGAAAGCGCTTTTCACATTAGGACCAGATAAGTAACCTGTGTCCATAAGACAAAAGGAAAATCAGGTTACAGATAAAGAAAAGTGTTCTATCCACTGTTTACCCAAAGCCGATTATCATTAATCAGGAATCCTTATATCCTTCCTTTGTGAAGAACTGCCCGACTCCAAGGAGGAAACAATTCCATTAAACGCTCCAAGCGTCATCATGCGGAAGAAATTTTAATATGGGATGGTAAAGTTTATAACGTTTTTTGCTGGGTGAAAAGGGTCCTCTTTACATTTAGTTCTTTGATGTAACTTTTCAAAGTAGGGCAAGGAGGTTGTTGAATTATCAATTGTGCAATTTCCCAACAGCCTTTTAAGAATGTAAATGACACGAGCCTGAACGCTTGATTATATTTTTGGGGAAAATCAATCTTTTCTACCCGGTGTGATTTGTTTTTCTGGTTCATATTTGTTTGAGGCTTTCGTTCTCTTATTCGTGTAATCTTATTAGGACTTTAGTTGTTATAGTGATTCAGGATTGAAATTTCTAATTACAAAACAAAGCTTAAAACAAAATATCACAGTACGTGAGTCTACAAAGATTCATCACAAATAAAATTTATACGTGATAGGGATTGAAAATAGAAGTTAAAATCATCCAGCTCAAATCCAAATTCAAATAGTTTATTGACATAAAAATACATCAAATGGAATGCAAACATGCTTATGCATCCCCTTCCAAGTAAGACAAAAATCAATTTACCATATCGGCTACTTATTCCAAAACAACTTGGGAAACTTTGGAGCTATCAATTCAGTTATATGTTATTCATAAGAAACAGACCATTTGAGATATACAAGTTATTGTTCTTTCTCTAAAGTCTAGAAGTACAAAACACTCCAACAAATATAATGCTCCAAAGTGTGAGAGAATGCCTCGCCACACTATCTACAAGTTTACTATTGTCATCAATATATTGCCAACAATAATTATAATCTAGGCTTAGCCTCTATTAAAGGTTAACGTGAAGTTTAGATGAAGCCTTGCCATAAATTATTTCGGGCGTTTTCACTCACATAAAGGTAGTACATCATACTAGCACTACCTTCTAGTTATTCTAACTGCCATTTTTCTGCTTGCCCCAGTAGGACTTTGTGTTGCCTTGGCCAAGTTGTCAACAACTTCATTCAATGGAATACCAATATGAGAAGGGATCAAAAAAAAAATCCCTTTTCTTCAAGATCACAAACCAATATCTTGCAGTGAATAACGATATCATTATTGGTTTTACTATTCAGAGCAAAATAATGCGCTATGAGAGTCAACGAAAACAAACATATTTTCACTTTTACATACCACCACTTTTAATCCCCCGAGGATGGCATGCAACTCAGCTGCCGTAGAGGAAGTATTATCCTCAATCCACCTGGTTTAAAGGCGGATGCTTTTAAGTGTTGGTCAAGTAACCCCTGTTCGTTCGGTGATCTGTTGGCGAGACGGCTGGAAACGGTTTAAGTGGTGGTCGTTCAGGTCATCTGGGATAAAAGAAAGGTGGGCCGCAATATCAGGGGTCTCACAATCACCAGGCATATGATATTAAAACATCGACAAAGTGGCCAATTATTAACGAATTGATAAAACTATCTTCTCAATGTAGGCTTTGTTCCATTCAAAAGACACTTTACCCTTCTATGCAGCCTCTTCCACTAAGCGACGAACACCAACATCTCCCACTCTTAAATATGACAGAAGCACCATTCCAATTAATGTTGTGTCCTGGAACGAATGAATGTGAAACAAGGGCATATTCACTGCATGTAGCTCATAGACACTACGATGTTCAAAAAGTCTTACATCCAAACCCCGCCCACTTTCTCCAAAGTATTTTTGAGGCAATTGGCACAAGGGATTTGATAAAACACCAAGTGTGTTTTTTCTAATACCATTATTATTATTATTGCACACTAACCTATTTCTGATTGTATTTTTAAAATTGAAAGTAATTTGAATTTCCTTTTGATGACTATTTGCAAGATAGCAGCTATTTCCCAATTTCGGATTGTAAGCAATGGATAAATATTTCATAAATTTTTTTGCTTTAGAGATAGCTCTTTCTATAATGTGAGGGGAGGGGTGATATTTCAGACCCTAAGAGTTCAATATCAAAATACGAAGGGCCCTAAGACAAAAGTTGACAATAATATTCGCTTTTACCCTTAATGACTGAAAAAAGTAGCAATGAATATACCCCTCAGCATTAGTACTTTTATGTATCACGGAAATTTAAACCTATTACTTAAGTTATCTCTGATAACCAAAACATTATCTTCCTCCAGTTCAACAGTAAATTTAATAGAGTGTACAATGTTATTGGCACGGTCAACCTTTGAAAAGAATAAAATTATCAGCAACAAATCTGACCAGACCGATGGCTTAATGTGTGGATCACAATGTTCTAAAATACTCTACTCCATGAACTCCATGTACAGATTGGACAGGATGGGCGATAATTTTGAGCCCATAGACACACTAAACAATTGCTTATATCAAATATTGTTAAAGTAAAAATAATTTAGTAGATACGCACAAATCTAACTAATGCCAAAAAAAAGTTCTTAAGGAATGGGAATCTGTAACTGTTCTTCTTAAATTTTTTACCCTAAAAGTTTATCTAAACATATTCCAGAGGAACATTGGTGAATAAAGCTGTGACGTCTTAAGCTACCAATTCTGTAGTCGGTGTCAAAATTTTTCCTTATCCTTTCAACTAAGTCGTAGGAGTGGATCAAATGCGAGTCGGAATTTTTTCCGACAAAACCGCCTTTTTGGGCATTGCAAGTCGCCACAATGGGTCTTAATGGACACCCAGGGTGTACCTTTGGAATCCAGTAGAAATACGGGAATAATGGGTTTTTTTGGATGAAATTTTAGACAAGACAGTAAGCCTCTGCTGCGGATCAACAATAGACCGATTAAAGTCCTGTTGAAGTTTGGTGAGTGTGGAAGGTAAGAGACAATTTCGTAACTATTAGTGTCACTTAAAAGAGAATTAACCTACTAATATAGTCCTCGGTATCCAGCAACACCGTGGCGCCCACATTATCCGCCTTCAAGACCTTAATCTGTTGATTCTTGGACAGAGAAACTAAGGCTTCTCTATGTCTTTTAGGTATAACATCTATGTTCCCAGAAATTGGATTATCAACCACTAACCCTTTTAAATAATTCAACTTTCAATCAGGATTATTAAAATTAAAGAAATCAATATTAGAGATAGAATCAAGGAGTCACTTTTAGGTGTACCTACACAGAAACCCATACCTAAATTTAATACTTACAAGTTGCTCTTTATTAAACAGTAGAGGATAGATTAACCACTTAATCAGACGAATAAACCCATTTGGAATTTTGCAATAACTTATTCAATTTGTTATTTAAAATGGACATGTGAGAAAGACCCCATTCAAGAGCTACCTCACCTGCTCTTCTGTACCTTCAAACATATTTGATTGTTTGTTTGTATGGTGTTTTTACGTTGCATGGAACCAGCGGTTATTCAGCAACGGGACCAACGGCTTTACGTGAATTCCGAACCACGTCGAGAGTGACTTCTATCACCAGAAATACACATCTCTCACTCTTCAATGGAATGGTCGGAATCGAACTCACGAGCACAGAGGTGGGACGCCAATAACATACTAAATCACGCCACTGAGGCGCTTATATATTTGATTGGAGAAGATCCTTAAGATCGCTAGAAGACTGTCGAAGTTTCTTGTGGCAAGTTTCAACCTCTCTCTTGCCCTTCTCGTTGACGTCTTTTGGGAATAAACTGATGGGTGTCCGGATACTCCTGCCGAGCGAAGTTATCCAAGGAAGGCCCAAACGACGTAGGGGTAACGTGTTGTTCTCAACATCTTTGCAGGAAATGAAGTTGATTTTTCCTTTTCACGAAGGCAATCAAATTTTTCACGGAAAGCCGATAACACCGGAGCTCCTGGCGGGAAAATTGTCGTTCCATGTAGTATGAGGGTAGTGGCTATTTCAATGAACTAAGGAACCTCCGTTACGAGGCTTTAATATTGTCAAGGAAAAAATTAAAAATTTACTAGGAGAGACTTTCGTACACTGCTCCGTATCCCTCTTCAGTCCTACTGATGGTCGAGCATTGTACAATTTGAATGTCCACTGTAATTTGTTATTGTAGTCCATTTGGAACTTATTTGGAAAGTACAGACGTTTTCTGTGTACAACACCCCCCTTAGGAGCCTCTTCATTCCCATTATCACCATCAGAGAGAATTGTCTGAATATCATTATATCATATTCCCCATCTTGATGCTGAAAAATTTCCTTTTTTCTTCTTTTGTTAGCCTTTGTTTTGTCACGATCCTGGTCTACCTAAAACGAGACTCCACATGACCCTGAGTTCTGCGGCTATCTTTGTTTTTCCTCTTGTTTTTACCTTTCTTTTAGACTTTCCTACTCGATCAAAAGTGTCACTTGAAATTCGTGAGGGCTAAAATCCATCTAACGATACCTTCAGCCATCCATCTTTTTTCCGAAATAAGGGCGACGAAGAAACACGAAAAGTAGGAGAAAAATGTCAGCCACGTCCTCACGAGTCGGTTCCCTCGGCGGCTCTGAATCATCCAGTTACGTATGTGATACTGGACAAGCTACGTACTAGTAGAGAACGTACTTAAATTCTAAATACCTTGTGAAAAATTAAATAATTTGCATTATGAATCAATCAACATTCATTTCAAATGGCCACTCAATACTTTAGCATGTTCCTAACTATCTGTATTCATTTAATAATTACCACATAGTTCGCTGGCTAATCCTCGACCATGCTGTATTTCGGGAAGGACTGAGGAATGACATATGAATGAACTGTATAAGAATTACTTTGTTTTTATTTTCTTAAAATTAAATATTGGTTAAGAAGAAAAGCCTCGAGAAATGTGGTTGACGTTCGTCCGAGGAAATTCTCGTATAATACTAACATCTAAAGAGATTAGTGCTAAAGGCAGAATCTACAGGTAGGAACTGCCTTCGGTAGCTGCGGCTGTTGGTGGCTTATGACTTGTGCATTGGTACAGTTCTTGAAGACACGCCATATTCGCTGCCAGTTTTCATGTATATACATACATACATACATACATACATACATACATACATACACACACACACACACACAAATATATATATATATATATAGTATATATATATATATATACATATATATATATAAAAATAAAACCGAATAATGAGAACAAATCTGAAACTTTGAGTCAAGAAAAAGAGCCATTTCCATATACATTCCTTAGAACATAATTTGCTTCTCTAGCTGTTTGAAAACCATTAGTGGAATTTCACATAAAGGACACGATGGAAACCATGACAAATACTACATCTCTATATATTATTATTATTATTATTATTATTATTATTATTATTATTATTATTTTATTATTCTTATTATTATTATTATCTCATCGAAAAATATATCTTCACGCACTGAGGAAATTAGGATGCTCTTATAACACTTAGTCTTATTCCCAGCAGACTCTCTCAGAAAGTTAAACTATAAAGGCAACAGCTGAATAAGCATGGCAGTTTCATATATATCTATATATATTATATATATATATTTTATATATATATATTATATATATATATATATGTATATGTGTGTGTGTATGTGTATACTAAATATGTATATATATATATATATATATATATATATATATTATATATATATATATATATATATATATAATATATATAAATATATATATATATATATATATATATATATATATATATATATATATATATATATATATAATATATATATATATATACACCCCTCTCTCAAGATAAAAGTAAACCAGGTCTTAAGGGTTACCAATTGTATTTTCCTGTAACTCGGCTTTATCTGTACTTTTCGTATATTCTTGTTGCTTTGTTTGTTCATCCCATCCAATCTTTTACATTTAAGAAGACTGCACTCTTACATCGGGATCAGCACTCGTACTCCGGAAGAACTGAATAGTTGTGGGTGTCTCAGTCCAATTATCTTGTACTATTTTTGTTTACATCAAAGGCTTTTTTTATATATAAAGCTTGATGATTTGTTTTCCTCGTCTTTTCTAATAATGTGAGAGTAGAGAGAGAGAGAGAGAGAGAGAGAGAGAGAGAGAGAGAGAGAGAGAGAGAGAGAGAGAGAGAGAGAGAGAGAGAGAGAGAGAGATTATAACCAAGAGCTTCCTTATGTTAATTACTTTTGTCTCACGTCAATTTCAAAAATGCAGAGAAAACTTAGAATTCTAGTGAAACTCAAAAGTCAGTTTCAGAAGTAGGAAAGAATTAATAGATGCGGAGTTAAGATGGAAGGCGGAATTATGGATTGGTCTCATCCTGGCAACAGAATAAGTTAGGCCGGGTATTCACGACCAAGTTCACCTGTCCGTTCACCTGCGACTGATCTACGGATTTTACATAAAAAGGGTAGAACTGACTGTCGGACAGTCAGCTTCAGGCCACAGTCCTCAGTCGTCACCTGCTTTCGTCTTGCCAACGGTATATGGCAGCGATGGAAACACCGCTGGCTGATGAGGAGGTGGAGTTATATAGACTAGCTGCAGTGCAATGCACTTAATGGGAAGGAAACAAAAAGGCGTAAAAGATTTTGGTCTACATACTGCTTATCTAAGAGATATGTATTATCATACAATCTTAATGAATCTGTTTAAATTAGAGCCTATGGGTTGGTTATTTATCTATAAAATGGAACGTAAAGCCTAATTTCAAAAGTAAAACATTTAATACAAAGACAGAGAACTGTCTTAATCACATGGAAATATTCGTTAAAATTATTCATTATATGGTTTGAACTCAGACCAGCCTACAAATAAACGCTGCTGGGTTTTAACAGTAATCCATGGATAAAAGGACAGTTAGCCACAGTCATACCTGGATAAAAGGGACAAACGGAACAGAAATAACTGGATAAAACAGACAGTCACTACAATAATACCTGGATAAAAAAAAAAGACAGTTATCACAGTAAAACAGACAGCCAGCACAGTATCACCTGTCTGTTTACCCACGACTGTTTCAAGGGTGAACGTTCGCAGGAAATAGGTAGAACGTGTTAGTTAGATGTCAACACAAACCCCGCCCCTCCCTTTCCCTTTCCTA
Source organism: Macrobrachium nipponense (assembly GCF_015104395.2). NCBI lineage: Eukaryota > Metazoa > Arthropoda > Malacostraca > Decapoda > Palaemonidae > Macrobrachium > Macrobrachium nipponense. Next base: position 87,703,287 of record NC_087209.1, on the reverse strand, counting down.
TTTCCCTCCCTCTACACGTAGGTCGTCATTCAGAGTTTTTCCAGGCAGTGCTTGACTAGCCAGCTAGTATATATATCATATATATATTGTTACGTATGAAGCCTGGCCTTGAAAGGCTCGAATACGTAAACAGGAATAGTTGAGGGTAAAAACAGAGTAAATTACTTGAACTTACCGTAAAAAGGATTTAAAGTGAACATTTACTCTAGAGGAAAAGGTTGCCAGAAACTCAGCTAATTACTTTACATCTATTTATTTACAAGAGGCTGCTGAACAGCCTGGGAAAGTAATATCTCTCAGGGGATGATAGTTGGCTTAAAAATGAGATTCACATAAAAGCTGGTTTCGAAACCTTGCGGTAATGCAACACTTGCGGGCGGACAGATTTGGACATGTGACTCAGGGAATCTGGAAAAAGATCCCCAGATTAGACAACATATAAAAAAAAGGACTTCTTGCACAAGTTACGATTATTCAATTTTCTCTAACACTGGGGAAAAGGAACTCTAATGTTTAACTGAGGTATGCAATGACTTCATTTATCTGGACGATCGCACAAGGGAAGCATGCGGCCATGAGGCAGTGAGGAACAAAGGGATATTCAATTGAGTAGAAGTTTTAATTTTGAAAACTAGGAGGTAAGGAACTGGCAATATGCTGCTTCACAAGACATACCTGGATGCCATGATCAGTGGACCTTTGTACAAATGCGGCGTCCGGCTTTGTCTCAGATCTGGGCGCACCCGTAATGCCGTTAGGCCTAAGTGGGAAGGCTGGTTGGGGACATCCGTCCGAGGTCACGACCTGGAGCTGACTGAGGGCGAGGGCAGGTGTGTTTTCTGGGTGTTGGGGGTTCAGCAGAGGGTTCACAGGAAAAGAGCTTAAGATATAGGCCTAATAAGTACCAGTCTGCCTACATCCTTCCCTTTGGGATACGTCCCTAGAGCTGACAAGTCTATTTTTCCCCCTTCTAGGCAGGAAATTCCTATCTCTGGCTGGCTAGCTTTGGTTTCCTGCCAAAATCAGCTGATATATTGAGGAATATGGCTGCCGTTTTACAAATCAAAATAATTAACTAAATGCTGGGTAGACGAGGAGATCAATAAACGTAGCAGCTCCCCCTGTTAAGAAGGCATTCACTCCCTTTCGGGCGGGAAGGCCTTGGCTTAAATAAGTTGATCGTCTCGACAACCCAGTTCTCCTACTCTAACCAAGTTTTTAGAGCAGCAATACAGCTAACTACAGTGGCCTACCTAACTTATAGGTGGAGATGCTAAGTGTATACTAACTTATTGGGTTAATGTAGTCTAGGCCTAAGTGATAACTACGGGTCGCCTGTGACGACAATCTACTCTACCCCTAGGTAAGGTGACTTGAAAATTCTTTTTGCTACTACCCTGTGACCTTGTTTACTAAATCATTAGCCTAACATACTCAATACAGTTAATTGGAGATGCAATCATTCCAGAGTGTGTACGGTACGCGCAGCAGCGGTTCGTCGACTGAATTGTTAAAATACATTAGATGACGTAATGATGCGTGAGGATGATGAGTGGTTAGTAGAGGACCAGGATGGAAATGCAACGAAGGTAATTATATTTAAGTGAGGGTTAGTATTACAATTTCTAGGGGTTAGAGGGTTAGCTTTACTGGCAGAGATCAGGCTGGCTACCTTCTCTGGGTAGGTGCCAGGATCACTCTGCAAATGAATGGAGCACTGTACCTCAGCACAGGTGTCAAGGAGAGCATGTGGCTCTTTGGTTAGTTTGTTATGACATTTCTTCTTCTTCTTCTTCTTATTCCTCCAGGACCTGGCTACCAGTCCTAGGAGTAGAGGAGGAACCGACTCTGGGGTAAGGCCAGAAATGCTGTCAGGAGCAGAGGCAGTAGGTAGCCTGAGGGATTGCAGGGAGAAAAACACCCTACTTTGGTATCTGCAGAAACAGTCGTAGAGGTGGAACCTACTGCAGGGGGGGAGGCCTCACTTCGGCTGCTGTGACAACCGCCGTAAGGGGAAAACTCCAGGCTGACTCCTGTTGGGCAGTTCCTGGTTTTCCAGAGAAGGTATGAAGGTAAGGTCTGCCGGAGGTTCATCCTCGGGCGACAGAGGTGATGTTGAAGAAGGCTCATGGACTTGGGATTGGCCATGGGCTGCGGTAAGCTCCATGCCTGTTGGAGGATCTCCTGTAGAAGATCCTTGATAAGGTGAGGCGCCGGCGTTAGCTCGGGGCCAGGCGCAGAGGTCAAGTTCTGTGGTGGCTCTACGTCCAGGCTGGATGGATCTTGGCACTGCTCAGTGTTGCCAAGTGGCAACTGGCAGAGTGTTGAGGTTGACTGGACCTGTGACGGGTACCGGAGGTGCAATACCTCTCAGCGGGCTCTTGGTAATGGGAGACAGAGGCTCCTGTCTCTTTTGGAAGGCTAAGCCTTGTGGAATATGGTCAGTGTCCTCTGCTGGTAGTCTGCTAGGGCCCCACCTACGGGGCCAATTCGTTTGGAGTTGCCCTAGTACGTTGCAGGTTTGCAACGGAACTGTGAATGGTCAATCTCCCTCCTTGGTGATGGGGGAGACTGTTGGTGGACATACTTCCTAGAGGAAGTGGAATTTTGATGACTCCTTGCTTTGGAGTGATTTGTTGAGGGGTTAGGACCCCTAGGCTTTTTGAAATGAGAGGGAGACTTCATGTCTTGCCCTATTGAAGGGAGGTCGTAACCGCCTGGAATGTAGCTTGCAACTGCAAGGGTACAAACTTTGGAGAAGTGAGGTCTGGTGACCCTCAATTGGATGGTCGGAAGGATCAGTTTAATATGATTGATGCCTTCAATGGTGATCAGTTGATGTCTGTCCATATTAGCCCCTTGGGGAATTTGATCTTCCCGTATCAGGGAGATTTGAGTGCCAGAGTCGTCGTAGGCTCTGACGTGGCTTGGCTGATAATGACTTTGGAGGGGTGCGACGGTTATAGGGCCCTTCGCCTGGTCCTAGTAAGGAAGGATTGGTAACGGCCATTGCGATGGCGGGAATATTGTGATTAGCACACCCTCCGTAGTTGGCAGACATGTGACCCTTGCGGCCACAGTCACGGCAGAACTTGTTCCAGAACTTCTTCCGTGGCACTGGACGGTAAGGCCGAGATGCCCTCACAGGTTGCGAATCTGTGGAGTCACCAAGGCTGGCAGTGTGCTCTGGCACAGGTATGAAGAGTCCTCCCTAGCAGTGTTTATTTGATGTGGGAGGTGAATGAGTCCTCCATGGAATCACCCTCGAAAACAAGTTCCATGTTAACTGGTGGGCTTACCTCTTCCAAAAGGGAGGAGGTATTCGTTAAAATGGTAAGAGGCTGACCAGAGACGGCGGGACTGTGAAACACAGCGGGTGTAGGGCTGGAAGCTGGCAGAGTGGCTTGAGCTAAGATACTCTCCTTACGGGCCTTCTCCCGC
>NC_087209.1:87684846-87689846 GCF_015104395.2 Macrobrachium nipponense | reverse complement strand
ACCTGGTGAACCTGAGGGTATTAACGAGAGGTGAACGTCAACAGAAAAGCCATATTTTAACAAAAGTTACTTTTTTCAATTTAAAGATTCACTTTATCCTCAAAAGATGCCGCATATATATTTACTAGTAACTGATTGTTACTAAGAGGCAGGGATGCAGTACCTGGTGTATACATACTCCAGTTACCTCGTTACATACCTCAGTCACCATAATTGACCCAAGCGAAAACTCAGGTAGTCAAAAACATTTATTTTCTCTGGGATCTCTGAGATCTGATTCAGAGCATCCACTCGAAAAAGCTGAAAGGCTTCCTCAGCCTCACCACAACCTGCCTTCATTTCTTTCCACTTCACAACCTTCTTCTGCGTTCTCTCTCTCTCTCTCTCTCTCTCTCTCTCTCTCTCTCTCTCTCTCTCTCTCTCTCTCTCTCATGGGTAAGCAAATTCAGTGAAGCTTATGGAAAAATTAATAATGTGAAGCCACTGACGTTTTCTGATAGAATTGTCTTTCTCTTTTCGTTATTACCAGATGGAGAATTAGAAAGAAATAGTATTTTAACATCATGGTGAGTAAATTTTACCCTTCTATTTCTATGCTTAGAATAAGCAGATTTTCAAAAGGTGAAGTTGCAGCAATACTTTAGGAAAAGTTCATATATGTTGTCTTTTGATTTACAACCAATTCGTTTATATTTTTGTTTTCCTTGGTGGAAGTAGAGTTTTATAACAATCTGCCAAGGACAAAGTTTTTGTTTTTTGCTGGATGAAGCTCAAGAATTATTACGCTGAAAGAATGCATTCACTGCTTTTCCTAGCGGTGCACAACAGACTAAGATTTTATCAACAGATTTCGCAAATTTGATATAGAATTTATGAATATTAGTATTTTGCTGACAGTATAATGACAAAATACATGAAACAGTGAACTTATCAAGTCCAGTTCATCAAGTGAGTAAATAAGTAGTTTACTTAGTTTTTAGAAGAATTTAAAAGTACATTCACGCTATTTATGTATATTATATTTTCCAACCAAAGAACTATTATTGCATTTAAAAAATCGATGACCGACCCACAAGAGAACGTACGGTAGATGTCAAAATAATAATTACCGTAATATACTACTCTATTTTCATAATGAGCAGACATGAACGACATTTCTTCAGCTGATCTCTCTCTCTCTCTCTCTCTCTCTCTCTCTCTCTCTCTCTCTCTCTCTCCTTATGCTGAAGCTGAAGAGCTCATGGAAAATTTACACTCACCAACCGATAAACTTTTGATAAACGATGCTCTCATCTTCTTGTTGCCCTCTCCTGGGGTGGAAGTATTACCTCATAGAAAATTAATTATCTGAGTCTTTCTCTCTCTCTCTCTCTCTCTCTCTCTCTCTCTATCATCTCTCTCTCTCTCTCTCCTTCTCCTCTCCTTAAATAAATTAGGCTGCAACAGAAATTACCATATTTCATTAATAGTATAATGTTTTTTTTTCAGAACTTTGCTAAGTTTCTTTAATAAGTATGAGAGAGAGAGAGAGAGAGAGAGAGAGAAGAGAGAGAGAGAGAGAGAGAAAGAAAACACAAACCATGATAGAACTAAACTGGAAATATCTGTCATATAGTTTTCAAAAGTTACCACTAGATGTCCTCAGCACTCACCGACCCAGTGAGGGAAGGTCCACTCTACACTGACCTTACTGAGCAACCATATCTGAAGCTGTTACCAGCTCTAGTTGGATTGTTGTGTTTTCAGTCAACAAAGAAACCTAATTTCATCTTGAATACGATTCCTTCTCTCAACTCAACGGACTCAAAAGTACCAACCTGAAGAACAGGCACACTCACTCACTCAAGCTCACTTCGTTGGCTTTCAGGCCTCTTGTGGAGGCCCATGGCCGCTTGTACCAGACCTCTCCACGTTCCATCTCTCAAACCTGATTTAATTTTTTAAAATTCTGTACTTTTCCTTCCCACCTGGACACAACTCTTACTAATCCTGAAGCACAGTTTTACCAAGTTTATAAGCTTTTCTGGCGTAGCAAGTTCCTTTATAGCATTCCACATTGAATGGCTATGGATGCTATCACACACTTGCTTAAAGTCTGCAAAAACTTACCGCATATCTCTATTAGACTCCCATTGTTTATCCATTATCAGTCTAATAGTAAAAATCTGGTCAGTTGTTGATCTTCTCCTTTTGAATCCACATTGATATTTGCCCAATGCTGTATATGTAAGGTTCTAATTTATCTTTTATAATTTTGTCTAGTACCTTATAACAGGTTGGCAGAAGTGTAATCCCTCTATAATTAGCACAGTCTGTCTTATCTCCCTTTTTATGTACCGGGATAATGTTTCCCATTTCCCATGTTGTTGGTTTCTCTTCTGTTCTCCAGATTTTCATCAGAATCTCAAAGATTTTCTAGTGTGACATTTCGCCGCCATTTTTAAGGAGCTCTGCTGATATGTTATCTAAACCAGGTACCTCATTGTTCTTCAGACCATTATTGCTCTCAGCCTTGGTTCCTCCACTCTCATATGTGGTGCCTGCATATGTCTCCCTTCAATAAGATTCACTAGGTCATCTCTATTTAACAGCTCACAGAATAGTTTTTCCATATCTCCAGTACTTTGTCCTCCTGTACCATAATACATCCATTGGCATCTTTCAATATTCTGCTTCTTGCTTGGTATCCATTCTTTATTTTCCTGATAGCCCTATACCCTTCCCTTAGCCTGCATCTCTCATGTTTCTGTCCATGTCATCCAGTTCTTTATTTAGTGCATCTCCCTTCTTTCTTCTGTTTATTCTCGTTGCTGCCCTTCTCTGAAGTTCTCTCCTAATGCCTGATTATTCCTGTTCTGCAAGAATTCTATTCTTGGTCGTTTCCTTTCATCAGCCATTCTTCAGCAGTCATCATCAAACCAATGTTCGTTGCGTGTGCTCTCCATGTACCCGTGGTTTCCTCATCTGCTTCTTTAACAATTTGTTCCATCTCCACATTTTGCCTGAAGTCATACCTCTTCATCTTCATTTAATAGTTGTAAAACATCAAATCTGTTCCTAATTTCTATTTGGTATTCCATCTACATGTCTCATCTTTGAGCTTATGAGTGTCATATTTTCCTCTCCTTTCATTCCTACTATTCATTTTCATATTCAACATGATCTTTGACTGGCAATCACTAATTTACGGTCTGAACCACAGTCACCTCCTCTGAAGCTACGTACATCCATCAATGAACCTTTGAATTTGTGTTGCATAAGGATGTGATCAATTTGATTTCTTGTAATACCATGAGGTGAATTCCATATGTCTGTGAAATTCTTTATGGGGAAATATTGTGCCACCTACATCAATCCCATTGGAGTTGGCACTGAAGCAAGCATTATCATTACTAACCTCATGGGTACTATGTCTTCCAACTGCTGGGCCCAATACATCTACTTTATGTCCAATCTTAGCATTAAGGTCACCCAGTTACAGCATGCTTTGGTGTTTATTCTACAACCTCCTGGAGCTTTCCACAAAAATCATCTTTCTCATCATCATCCCTCTCTTTTGTGGGGGAATATGCTATTACTGACAGTTTAAACCAATTACTCTGTGCTCTTATTTTTGCTAATCCTTCACTTACTGGCGCAAAGCTTCCAGTCCACTATATACTTTATCTGTCAGACAAAACCCTGAAGAACAGGCACAGATACCAAATTGGAAATGTGCATACTAGTTAATGAGGACGCAACTGTTGAAATGTCTAACCTTTTACATACCATGCAGTGCCATAAAAAGTCACTGCTGAGACCATCATAGACCATGCCTCACCAGAGAAGTTCTTGTCGCTATGACAGGAATTATCAAGTAAAACTCTGACCCAGGGTGCTTCTTCCCACTGTTAATCCCTCACAATGAGAGATGAAGCATCACCAGGGTTACAGTATGAAAACATTTACATCACTGAGCTACTTTTCCAGCGGTTCCGACCTCCCATTCCAGTGATTGGTTCGAGTAAATCATTATCTGTGATTTTTTATTAAATAATACTTCCCACTCCAAATCATATTCATGTACATGAAACGTCCGGGGTAATGGATACAATCTTAAATGTTTAGACTTGTAATGTTTCATTTCTTGCAGGCCCCAAACCTGAAGTCATTAATGACATCAATCCTTAAAACATCCTTCCAAGGTATAATTACCCTGTATGTATGTATGTATATATATATATATATATATATATATATATATATATATATATATATATATATATATATATATATATATGTCATCATCAAACCAATGCTTGTTACGTGTGCTCTATGTACCCGTTGGTTTCCTCAGCTGTTTCTCTAACAATTTGTTCCATCTCCACGTTTTTCCTGAAGTCATATTTCTTCATCTTCATTTAGTAGTTACAAAACATCAAATCTGTTTCTAATTTCTATTTGGTATTCCATCTACATGTCTCATCTTTGGACTTATCAGTGTCCTATTTTTCTTTCCTTTCATTCCTGCTATTCATTTTCATGTTCAAGTTGATCTTGACTGGCAATCACTAATTTACATTTTGAACCACAGTCACCTCCTCTGAAGCTACGTACATCCATCAGTGAACCTCTAAATTTGTGTTGTATAAGTATGTGATGTATTTGATTTCTTGTAATACCATAATTTCACGTTGGCCGAGTACATTTCGCTCTCGGCTACCAATCCGGTGGTCCGAAGTTCGATTCTCGGCTCGGCCAACGCGGAACCAGAGGAATTTATTTTTGGTGATAGAAATTCATTTCTCGATACAATGAAATATCTAATTCTTCGAGCCAGCCCTAGGAGAGCTGTGAATAAGCTCAGTGGTCTGGTAAAACTAAGATATACGAAGATATACTTAACTTAACTTGTAATACCATGAGGTGAATTCCATGTGTCTGTGAATTTCTTTATGGGGGAAATATTGCGCCACCTACATCAATCCCATTGGAGTTGGTAAATGAAGCAAGCCTTATTC
>NC_087209.1:87669846-87679846 GCF_015104395.2 Macrobrachium nipponense | reverse complement strand
GGATCCCCTCTTCAGAAGTACTATCAGAAATGAATGATCCAACTGACGTCACGGGAAAAATGGGATGAGAGCAGAACGTCCGTTTGTACTGATCCCCACTTACATCAATCACTCGTCCCTGCCTTTCATTAACTGAGGTTTGCATGGACATTAAGCAACAGAATATTTTTTTATCATTAAAATAACTACCTATGGCGATTTATAAGGAAAAAAAATCACCCGTGGTGAATACAGAATCTAAAAATGTTACTCTTGGAAACGTTTCAAATTTGAATTTACATACATAGTTAAATGTATGCAGATATATAGAAAAACTGTTTCAGTGTTAAGACAACACAAAAACCAAGTTAGATTTCTGTTATATGTAACATGTGAATGACTTGTTTTTTTGCATGAAAAGGAGATAGGAAGATACTATTAGCATATAACAGAACATATCTACCCATGCATCTATCCAAGGATCCCTAAGAAGAAAGCTGAAATAAGATACAGGTAAGAAGTATTACCAGTTTCCTAAAACCCAGAAATCCTCCAGCTTCATCAAGAAAGAGAAGGTGACTAGGGGATGCAGAATGGGACCGGGAGTACTGGACTCACTGAAGAAGAATTACACTAAGTATGAAACCGATGGCCATAAAAGCGTTATTAGTTTATCCTGCGAATAAACAATTGCTACGTCAGTATGGCAGCCAAGGGAGAAACAATATTTACGGAACGTTTTGAGATTGCTTTTGTAAGAGCCAAAATTATGTCGGTGATTGTAGGTGTTATGTCTGTATGTGTGTGTATGTGTGTAAGGGAGTAATGGGATTAAGAGAGAATTGATTTCAGAGAAGTAGAGAATCAGTGATTCCGAGAGTATTCCAATGAGACTAGAGCAGCAGTAACATCAGATTCTAATTGCAGGGGAAACTGGGATACTGCCAAGTTGGTCTCAACATCTGGAAGGTTTATGTTTTTCGTATCCTTAACGGGAAAAAAAAAGAAAAAAAAGTAAAGACTGGGCCTGAGATCGATTTTCTGTACAGTGTATAATGCTGAATGAAACTCTCAACCACGGCACATGTAACTCTCAGCCTCGGCCATGAAACTTTCGGTCACAGTCCTGGTGGCGGCCTTTGGTCGTTTGGTGGCACCTATTATCGGTATCAGGCGAACGATCATGGCGAAGCTAAACCAAATAAATAAAAACTACGGAGGCTAAAGGGCTGCAATTTGGTATGTTTGGTGATTTGGAGGGTGGATGATCAACATACCAATTTGCAGCCCTCTAGTCTCAGTAGCTTTTAAGATGTGAGGGAGGAGAGAAAAGTGATGACGGACAGACAAATGGACATCTAAAGATTTCTTTTACAGAAAAAAAAAAGAAGCGACAACATCATAACCATATGGATCAATGTAGGTGGGGAATCTGGTACACGAATTATTGAGAAAACCTAGAATGAAAAATATTTAGGAAGATAATATCTTCCAGGTTGCAACAAAATGTGGCTTAAGACCCACGATTCTTTAAGTATAGGAATTACACTAAGACTCTCTCTCTCTCTCTCTCTCTCTCTCTCTCTCTCTCTCTCTCTCTCTCTCTCTCTCTCTGCATCCGCTTATTATTCTTTGCTATATTTCTTTATTTTCCATCAAAATTTTTACTTCAAACGTACCCGGAGACGGGAATGGCGCAAATTTAATGAGAAATTAGGGATTATTCGAGACTCTGACTCGGAGTAATTAGTGAAGGCTTGGCAACTCCCTTTATTCAGCGGATCTTTTATAATTAACAGAAATGCCCTGTTTATGTGCACATAGGAAAATTATAGAAAAAACTTAGTAAAGACGTACAATCTAAAAAAAAACTGTGAAAATAAATTAACGCGTGATAAAACAGATATTGACGAAAGCGAAAGTGGACCGTTTAATAACGAGAGAGAGAGAGAGAGAGAGAGAGAGAGAGAGAGAGAGAGAGAGAGAGAGAGAGAGAGAGAGATTCCTGAAACAGTTATATGAGTTTCCCCTTAATATGCTGATGGTATTCAATAGCCTTTCGTTTCAATCTCTCTTTTTCTATGAGCAATCTATAATGGAATGATGGAAATGCAATTAAGGTTCTGAGTGGCTTTCCCTGTTATATAAATGTCAAGGGCACTTAACCAACTTATTTCCTACGTGAAAGAAAATTCATATTCTTTTATGCATCAGCAATTTAAACATTATTCGTAAAGCACAACTTATTTGATCAAACGTTGGGTGGCTCAGAAACAGAAAATTTGTAAGCCTTATTTTTTCAGTTCTGAATATTTTCTCAGATATTTGAAGATTGTGCTTTTTAGTGTTATTTCTAATCTCAAGTTTGTCCCTTTCCTTGCCTTCATCCGTTTTTACATTATATATACATAATCATGAAATTATTCTAGAAAACTACATTACAAAATCTTAAATAAACATTGAAAATTATATAAAAGGAATACGTATTCGACTGACGTCTGTAGGAGTGATAATGTTGTAAACAGGTTTTTTTAGTTATTTATGAATTACAATTAACTTTTATCATCCGTCTCTAATTCCTATTAAATCCTCTGTGGTTGTGCAAGTTCTCCCCTTACCTTATTTAAGTTACTCTTTAATTGCAATCAGCTCTAACAACATTTTGTCATTATATGAAAAAATGGGACTTTTTTTCATATAATGTCAACCTAGATGTTTAGAAATATCGAAAGAAAAATATATACAATCTCTTAGTTAACGGAATACCTTTTACTCGCGGCATTTTGTGACTGATCTTCACGGATCCTCTCCCAGTAAATGACAAATGATAAGCTATTCTTTTGACGTAGATACATGAGATCGTCGGCAAGTGAGAACACGAGTACTTGAAAAATGATTTGAAGTATCGAAAATGTTAAGATTTTAGACGCGTGTTAGAACCTACGACATTCGGGAAGCTTAAAAGCCATAGACGCTTAAACCTTTGTTTTTTTTGTATGGCGTTTTTACGTTGCATGGGACCAATGGTTATTCAGCAACGGAACCAACGGCTTTACGTGACTTCCGAACCACGTCGAGAGTGAACTTCTGTCACCAAAAATACGCGTTTATAATTATCCAGCCTGGAAACGATTTTTTTTTTTTTTTTTTTTTTTATACTTTTAGAACTTTCATTTTTTACATTCAGCTTCCTTTAACTTCCCATTTCCTTTTTGATACCTAAACAGTATGTAAAGTGTATTTTAAACGTATATTTTCCAGACAATTACATTGTTTCTCTTTGTTTTAGGCTGAAAGTGATTTGCTGGTTTAAACGGCGAAACGTACCATAAATGCATTAAGTATGTGTGTATATGTACAGGCATTGGTATTACAATTAATCCATGCACAGCCCCTCACCTAGAATCATGCGTTTCATCTCACTCAACCAACGCCTTTCGAAGTACACGGTATAATGCCTGAATGTTGGTGTACGTTTCCTGATCTATGATATGTAGTTACGCGCAATGTAAGCGTTATATGAATCAGGAACAGTTCAAGTATAAACTTCACACCTTATATTAGGATAATTGTAAATTCAATATTTAGAAGCTGATGCTTAGCATCAAAGTGCATCTAAAAATGATGTCATCGTAAAGAAAATAAATGCACAAAATTCTTCACCCAAATGGAGACTCAGTATATGAAAATCATTCATTCTAAAATAAAATCGCAAATATAAAACAAATTTCCATCGTAAAACATTGCCTGATAAAGGAGAGCAAATAGTCCTTTCTCTCAAAAAGGCAGTAAATAGATTGGAAAAGCACTTTTCACATCAGACCATATAAGTAACCTATGTCCATAAGGCAAAAGGAACCAGTTACAGATAAAGAAAAGAGCTCTATCCACTGTTTACCCAAAGCCAATTATCATTAATCAGGAATCCTTATATCCATTAAATGCTTCAAGCGCCATCATGCGGGAAAAAGTTTTAATCTGGGATGGTTAAAGTTTCTAACGCTTTTTGCTGAATGAAAATCCTCTTTACATGTAGTTCTTGGATGTAGCTTTTGAAAGTTGGGCAAGGATTGGTTGAATTATCAATTGTGCAATTTTCCAACAGTCTTTTATGAATGTGAATGACACGAATCTGAACGCTTGATTATATTTTTTGTACTCGATGTGATTTGTGTTTCTGGTTTTATATTTGTTTGGGACTTTCGTTCTGTCATTTGTGTGATTTGTTTAGGACATTAGGTGTAATAGTGATTAAGGATTTACATTTCTAATTACAAAACAATTCGATACCAGAAAAGCTTAAAACAAACATCACAGTACGTGTGATGTTTGAAAATAGAAATTAAAATAAAAATTAAAATCATCCAGTTCAAAACCTTTCAAATTCAAATAGTTTATTGGCATGAAAATACATAACATGGAATGCATAAGCATGCTTATGCATTTCCATCCAAGTAAGACAAAAATTAATTTACCATATTAGTTACCTTTTCCAAAACAACTTGGGGAACTTTTGAACTATCATTTCAGTTACATTGTTACTCATAACAAAAATCATTTCAGATACACTAGTTATTGTTCTTTCTCTAAATTCTAGAAGTTCAAAACAATCCAACATGTAATGTTCTAAAGTGTGAGAGAATACCTCGCCACACAATCTACAAGGGTTACCATTGTCATCAATATATTGCCAATAATAATATAATCTAGCCTTAGCCTTCTATTAAAGGTATGAAGTTTAGATGAGGCCTTGCCATAAATTATTCGGGTGTTTTCACTCACATAAAGGTAGTACATCATACTAGCACTATCTTCTAGAATTCTAACTTCATTTTCTGCTTCCCAAACATTTTGTTTTTCTTTTATTTTTTTTTAAATTCTACTAAGGCTCATAATGCTCTCAATATCAACAGTAGGTCTTTGTGTTGCCTGCTTGGCCAAGTTGTCAGCAACTTCATTCAATGGAATACCAATATGAGAAGGGATAAAAAAAAAATAAAAAGTCCCTTCTCTTTAAGATCACAAACCAATATCTTGCAGTGAATAACAATATCATTATTGGCTTTACTGTTCAGAGCAAATAATGCACTCTGAGAGTCAACGAAAACAAACATGTTTTTTACTTTTACATACCACCACTTTTAATCCCTCGAGAATGGCTTGCAACTCAGCTGCCGTAGAGGAAGTATGATCCTCAATCCTCATAGAAATCACTTCATCAACACTTACATCGTTGACAATTAAAAGCCACACTAGTGTTAAAAATATATTTTTTTATAATGCTAAAAATTAGTAGGAGAGACTTTCGGATACTGCTCCATATCCCTCTTCAGTCCTACTGGTGGTAAAAAAAGGGAGGGAGTGTTATGACAACGCAAAAGACTGGTTAAAGGCGGATGCTTTTAAGTGTTGGTCAGGTAACCCTTGTTCAGTTGTTTCTGTTGGCGAAACGGCTGGAACGGCGAAGTGGTCGTTCAGGTGATTCCAGCTCAGCAGACACTCCATCGGTGTCATGACTTTCAGCTATAGCAACGTCAGTCATCTGGGATAAAAGAGAGGTGGGAGCATTATCAGGGGTCTCACAATCACCATGCATATGAATCTTAAAATCATCGACAAAGTGGCCACTTAATAATAAATTGATAAAACTATCTTCATCAGTGAAGTTTTTTTTCCCTTCAAAAGCACACCCTTTCTTATAGCAGCCTCTTCCACTAAGCGACGAACACCAACATCTCCACTCTTAAATATGACAGAAGCACCATTCCAATTGATGTTGTGTCCTGGAACGAATGAATGTGAAACAAGGACATTATTCATTGCATGAAGCTCATAGACCCTACGATGTTTAGAAAGTCTTACATCCAAACCCCGCCCACTTTTTCCAAAGTATTTTTTAGGGCAATTGGCACAAGGGATTTGATAAACACCAGGTGTTTTCCTAATACCATTATCATTATTATTGCACATATCCTTTTTGATTGTATTCTTTAAATTGAAAGTAATTTGAATTTCCTTTTGATGACTATTTGCAAGATAGCAGGTATTTTCCAATTTCGGATTGTAAGCAATGGGTAAATACTTCATATTTTTTAATATATTAGGATTGCCTGCTGAACTCTCACCGTAATATAATCGTTTCGCTTTAGAGATGATTGTTTCTATAATGTGAGTGGGATGGGATATTTCAGACCCTTAAAAACATTGAAGATACGCTGAAGCTCAAGTTCTAAAAGTTCAATATCACAAATACGAAGGGTCCTGAGACAAAGGTTGACAACATTATTTGTTTTTACCCTTAACGAATGAAAAGAGTAGAAATGAATATACCCCTCAGCATTAATACTTTTACGAAACACGGAAAATTTAAACCTATTACTTAAGTTATCTCTAAAAAACCAAAGCATCCAAAAATGTAAGTGTATTATCTTCCTCCAGTTCAACAGTAAATTTAATAGATAGTAAAATGTTATTGGCATGGTCATCTCCTTTGAAAAGAATAAAAATATCATCAACAAATCTGACCCAGACCAATGGCTTAATGTGTGGATCACAATGTTCTAAAATATCTCTTCTCACCAAACTCCAAGCACAGATTGGACAGGATGGGCGATAATTTTGAGCCCATAGACACACAACAATTCTTTTAACAAATATTGTTGAAGTAAAAATAATTAGTAGATACGCACAGTCAAACTACTGCCAAAAAAAGGTTCTAAAGGAATGGGGATATGTAACTGTTTCTCTAAAATTTTTACCCTAAGGTTATCTAAAACATATTCCGAGGAACATTGGTGAATAAAGCTGTGACGTCTAAACTAACCATTCTGTAGTCGGTGAACATGTAGCAAACTGGGCAGAGGTTAAAATAGAAAAATCATCAATATGTAAAAGGTGACCAGACTCCTCGCTGTGTTCCCTAATTGCACTATAACTACAGACCTCGACATTTTAGAAGTTTTTTAACGACAGGACTTTGACATTCATACCACTTAATAAGGTGACTTGGGACATCTCCAAACCGCATATGATTTTCGCCTCTGACCTTCGGTTTTGTGACGCCAGGGCAATTTATCCCGAAAATAACCATTTTTCAAATTCTATCTCCTCCCTTGATATTTAATATTAAGACCTGGGATTACTACCATATATAGACCTGATGTCGACCTCCTATCAAATGGAGAGTTTTTTTCTAAAAAACATTTTTTTGCTGGATATGAATTTTCAATATGGTAAAAAAATAAACCCTATAAATCACGAGAAAAAAAAATATAAAAAAAAGACGAAAGAAAAAAAATTGGAAAAAAGGGCTCTATTTGATTGTTCTATAATGTCTTTCTGAGTTATATACCAAAAATGCCAATGTTATAGCTTTAAAACTAAGTGAGGAGATAGATTTTGAAGGTCAATAAGTATAGTTTTGAGATTCGGGCGTTCAAAGTTTTCCATCGTATTTCTATAAAGACAATGTTAATAAATAATGATTATCATGAATGAATATTTCTTTTTTGTGTATTAATAAACCAAAACTATTTTATTTATCATAATTTAATCATAAATGATGATCCCTTTGCTCATATATCGTAGCCTGGGGCACTGCTTGAGGCAAGATGGGGCACTCCTTCCTACGTTACCCCCTCTCTCCCCTTCACTAACTCGGCTTATTACAGCGAATTTTCTTCTGTATGTTAGCGAGATGTTTCCTTGTATTTTCCTCTTTGGCATGATGACATTCTTGCCGAAACAAAGATAAACAAACGTAAATGCAAGAGAATGTCAAAGGTGAAACTCGAAGATGTACTCTCTTTTTACAAAGACAATTTAATAAATCATGATTATTATGAATTTCATATTCCATTTTGGGTATTAAAAAAATAAACTATGTTATTTATCATAAATGAAGATCTCTTTGCTCAAGATCGTAGCTTGAGCACAGTGTGACATGTGCTGTCAGGCAAGAAGGGGTCGTTACTAGACAACCCTCCCCTCTCTCTTCACTAACTACGCCTATATTATGATTTCTGTAATAATACTTGAGCGATTTTTATTCGTCTGTATGTTAGCGAGATGTTTTCCTTGTCTTTTCCTCATTGGCATAATGAACTTCTTGCCGAAACATACATAACATACGTAAAAGCAAGCGAATGTCACGAGGTGAAACTCGAACATATAATCTACTTGACGTCTATGGTCCAACTGATTCATGATTGAACCAGATGCTCGCTTCAGACGCTTCTGCAAGCCACGGGCACGGAATCTCTACAGATGCCATTTCTCACAATTTCTTTGCCAATAATTATCAAAATTTACGATAACAGAAGAAATATTGCATTTTCTTGTACGGATGAATGTTTTAGGAGGATTATTGAGTCATGTTTTTACAGTCATGTTTTACTAATTACCCTGGTAACTACGAAAGTAAGAGGAATTTTGACGAAATATTTCGTATACGTATTCTCAATTGCCATATGAAGCTCCATGGATTTTTTCATGACTTTGCATTTTTCGCCCTATACCACCATATATAGGGGTTCCGGCCGGCCCCCTTAAGATAAGCCTTCCTTGTTCCCCCTAGAAAGTAGCTGTGACCTCACTTTTGTGTTTTTTAGTCTGCATCCTGCTGGTTTGTATATCGACTTAGTATATTTACTGTTCCTTTGTACCATCCGTTTTTGTGATTTAAATTTCCATTCTGCTTTATTTTATTTTATCTACTCAATTGTTTCCTTTAGCCATTTTTTAATTTTGATTTTTTTTAAGTATCAGCTATCTTTTAACGTACTCTTATAATTTTTATACAAGTAATTTTATTTTGTGAATTTGATTGCAAGAAACTATAATTTCATTCATCTTAATTTTGTAGGTCGATACCAGTGATGCATTTCCTTAGACCATAAATTACTTTTCTAGCGGTTTGAAACCATCAGTGGAATTTCACATAAAGAACAAGATAGAAACAATGACAAATCTATATCTCACGAAATGATGATGAACCCATACCCCATCTTTATTGGTTTCATTATTATTGTTATTGTTATTATCATTATTATTATTATTATTATTATTATTAGTTATTATTATTATTATTATTTTTTTATTATTATTATATAATCAATAATTCGTCCAAAAAATATTATGTCTTCATGCACTTGAGGAATTAGGAGGCTCTTATAACAGTTAGTCTTATTCCGAGTAAAATTCTTCAGAAAGTTAAACAATAAAGGCAAAACAGTTGAATAAGCATGGCAGTGTCATATTTCCTCTGAATGCAACACCTGCAACAGGTGGCGAGAACAATGAAATGTGTTTAATATGTTCAAGCATTATATATAATGCCCGCGTTTACCACAATACAGTTTCTCCCCTTTATATCGGTATACAAATTGAGAAACAAATGATAATGAAACAAAATTCACGACAAGGATGATATTAAGAGGTTAATTTAGTATCGTTATAAACTCAGAAAAGTTTAAAATTTGGCAGTTGCGGAGATATTTATATATACTTATATACACGTATAGTGTATATATATATATATATAATATATATAATAGATATATATATATAATATATATATATATATAATCGGTAAAGGAGAGTTTGTAGGAAATAAGCACAATATATATATATATATATATATATATATATATATATATATATATATATATATTATAATTATATATATATATATATATACACACATATTGTGCTTATTTCCTATAAACTCTCCTCTACCGATTATCCTCCTTCGAAGTTACGACTTGGAAAAACACTTGATCGGCCTCAAAGCCGAATAGATTGGATTCGCTCAGTTTCTGAGGCTCAACGGACATGAAAGAACAATAAAAAACTGCCCGCTAGGAGGCCGACCCCAGCGTGGGTGAGGGAGAGACGTCAGTCAGTAACCAGCCAAGGCCGATATAGGAATCTAGGCACAGTGCAAGTGTTGCAAGTTATAGGTATATAGTCTTTTACTGTATTTCTCACTGCTCATCCCTTTCACTGCAATCACCCTTAAAGG
>NC_087209.1:87649846-87664846 GCF_015104395.2 Macrobrachium nipponense | reverse complement strand
GTTACACCTCCCTTGTGTTGAAAAAAGGAAAGTAAGGTGGTTAAGAGATACCGGAGCGGTACAGTCTGTAATGATAAGAAATATGTATGACCAGTGGAAGGATACTGGAGAGTATGTACTTCTGCGTGGGTTTGGACCTGAGGGGTTTTTCAGCTCCATTAGTAGAAGTAAGGTTAGAAACTCCGTTAATTTCGGGATATGTTAAAATTGCTTTGGTGAGAGAAATCCCAGTGTCAGGAGTAGAGTTAATTCTTGGAAATGATGTATGTGGAGACAAAGTTTTTGGTAGCAGTAATCCAATTTTGACAGAAAACCCCTTTCTTTAATTCTTCATTTATTACAGAAGTTGAATGTACATTTCCAAACTTATTTCCTGCTTGTGCAGTTACTACAAGAAGTAAGTGCCGAAGGAAAGGTAAATGATGACGACGGTTTGGATTTACAAAACTTGTTTAAAGATAGTCCGGAAACACTACAAGTAAGTAAAGTCAGTTACTCCTTTGCGAATGCTGAAAGTTAATAAGGAAGAATTTGTTAAATCTCAAATTGAAGATGATAATTTGAAGGTAATAAGAGATAAGGCCCCTGCCTTGTTGATATAATGATATCGAGAAGGAAGGCAAGTGTTACTTTTTAAAGGATGGAATCCTAATGAGGAAGTTCAAGAGTAGAAATGTTAATGATGTTGTAGAACAAGTGGTCATTCCAAGTAGTTATAGAATTTTGTTCTAGGTATTGCTCATGACTGTAGTTATTCTGGTCATTTAGGTATAAACAAAACCTATGAGAAATTATTAAGGTATTTTTTTTGGCCTAAGATGCAGAAAGATTGTAGTGAATATTGTAAAAATTGTGATTTATGTCAAAAAGTAGGTAAAGCTCAACATGACCCTAAGGTGATGCCATTGCAACCCATTGAAGTTCCAGGAGAACCCTTTGAGAAACTGGTTTTGGATTGTGTAGGACCTCTGCCTAGGTCTAGCAAAGGTAACGAGTATTTGCTGACAATTATGTGTAGTGCTACCAGATTTCCAGAGGCTATTCCTTTAAGAACTGTGAGTGCTGATAAGATAATTGAAGCGCTTAACAAGTTCTTCTCGCTGGTAGGTTTGCCAAAAGAAGTTCAAACCGACCAAGGAACCAACTTTACGTCTAGAAAGTTTACCTCATTTTTAGCCTGTCAGAATATTTAAGCATTGTTTATCGTCTCCTTATCACCCACAGAGCCAAGGAGTGGTCGAACGATTTCATCGAACCTTCAAAACCATGCTTCGCACGTACTGTTGTGAAAATGAAAAGGAATGGGATGTCTACATACCAATGTTGCTATTTGCCGTTCGTGATAGCGTACATTCATCGTTGGGTTATTCTCCTTTTCAGTTAGTATATGTCCATCAGGTAAGGTCACCCATGGAGGTGATAAAGAATCAGTTGATTTCAGATGAGAAGGATTCTATCACGTTACAAGAAATGAAGGAAAAAATAAAAAATAAAGAAAATATGGAAAGTAGCACATAGAAATCTCAAAGTAGTACAAGAAGAGATGAAAAGAAACTACGACAAAACGGCTGCAAAACGTGAACTCGACATAGGAGATAAGGTTCTAGTGTATCTCCTACAGCTGGTTAAGGATTTTAAACCAGAAGTATATTAGGACCTTGCACGGTGAAGGAAAAAGTAAGTGATGTTAATTATCGAATTCAATTTCCTACAGGACGGAGGAAAGTTAAAACTTTCCATATTAACAAATTAAAGAAGTATAACGAATCCAGTGGAGTGTTGTCAATTGCAAAAGAGGATGATGAAAAAGACGAAGAAGAAATTGAACTTAGATTAAAAATACAGATTATTTGAGTGATGATGAAAAATTTAGGAAGTTATGTATTCATTTATCTGATGAACAGCAGCATGATTTTAAAGTGCTAATTCAAAACTTTTCAGATCTATTTTCAGACCATCCTAAAAGGATGAAAGGAGTACAACATAAAATCAGGTTGAGAGAAGAGACTCCAATAAGTCAGCGTCCATACAGAATGTCGCCGAGGCAACAACAACAGTTAAAGACCGAAGTTGCTTATTTACTGAAACACGGACTAGCAGAGGAAAGCCATAGTGAATGGGCTAGCCCATGTATTCTAGTCGACAAACCTGACGGAAGTGCAAGAATGTGTACAGACTATCGAAAGGTAAATAATGTAACTATAAAAGATTCATATCCTATGTCCAGAGTAGAAGATATAATTGATAATGTAGCAAAGTTTGTTTCCTTTTTTAAGTAAAATTGATTTATTGAAAGGATACTATCAAACTGAGTTAGACAAAAAACAGCAGGGATATTGCTGCATTTGTTACACCCCATGGACTTTATAATTATAAGGTAATGCCATTTGGTTTATGTAATGCACCTCTGACATTCCAACGTCAGGATGAATTATATCTTGAAGGATTCGAAGGTGTATTTGTTTATTTAGTTTATGACATTCTTATAGTTGGAGAAACCTGGGAAGATCACATTAAAAAAGTATATGATGTTTTTAAGAGGTTATTAGAATTCAATGTTACGATAAACCTTTCCAAATGTGAATTTGGTAAAACTACTGTTCAATATTTAGGACATGAATAGGAAGTGGCCAAGTGAAACCTGTTGATTGTCATATTGAGGTCATAAAGAATTTGACCCTCCCTACATCTAAACGTGGAGTGATGAAATTTTTTTGGAACAGTGGGGTATTACAGAAAATTTTGTAAGAACTTTTCAGATGTAGCCTACCATTAACAGTGTTGCTGAAAAAGGATGTGAAGTTTGTGTGGTCAAAGGAATGTGGACGATGCCTTTAATAAACTTAAGCTCATGTTAATGTCTAAGCCAGTACTGAAATCCCCAGACTTTATCTACACCATTCAAGTTACAGGTAGACTCCAGTGAAGTAGGAGCTGGCAGTGTATTATTACAGGAACATAATGGTGTTTTACACCCTGTATCTTACTTTTCAAAGAAATATAATAGCCACCAGTTAAATTACAGTATTGTTGAAAAAGAAGCTTTTAAGTTTAATTTTGAGTTTAATGCACTTTGAGATATACTTGCTTAACAGTAACTTTGAAATAGACGTATATATGATAATAACCCTTTAACCTTTATTAATAAATGTAAGCACAACAATAAGAGAATTTTAAGATGGTCTTTATTTTTGCAACCATTCAAACTAAATATTCACCATATGGCAGGCAAAGAAAATGTCATTGCAGATTCTCTCTCTAGATCTGTGATTATTTAAAGTAAAGTGCTTGTTACCAACGACGTGCAGTCTCCGACAGTTGCTAAATGGAAGTAGCTAATGTTTAAGACTGTAAGAGTGTAAATTCAGCATGGACTGAGGAGAGAGCCGCTGAGTTAAAAGGGGGGGGGGGGGAATGTAAAGGAATATTGATTTATTGAATGTAAAATTGCAGAAAAGGTTGAAAATTGATATTTGCATAGAAAAAAAGTGTGTACACTAGACAACAGATGGCAGTAGCGCTTGGCGTGGCGGTAGTCGCCAAGGATAATGTACCGAAACAATGATATTTGGTCCATGGATGTCTAGCGTGAGTCTGGTATATAAAGGCCCAAAACGACGATTTTCGTTGGAGCTGAAACAAACAAGTGATTATAATAGTGTATCAAGTTTTGAGGAATATATGGTAATGTACTGTTATCCATTTGGACGTTTTCTGTGTGATGTAACGTTGGTCGCCACTAACTTTTGATGTTACAGTGAATTATATGTTGTGTTTGATGTAAAGCTTTGTGACTTGGGTATTATACTGTAAAATGCAGTGATTAGTGATTAGTAGTCTTGATGAAGTGCTGTGTAGCGAGTCTTTGCTTTTGTGTAAAGCGTCCGTAATTTGTTTAATGTTCTGTTTGTGACTTTAATTTCCTTACTAGTTGTTATTAAAGTACATTTTTAAGTTATAGTGAGTTGTCACTGTTCCTGATATTTCCTCCTCGTAAATCCTTACCTAGAGAGAGATTTTTTTTTATGTTACAATTATATATATATATATATATATATGATATATATATATATATTATATATATATAGTATATATATATATATATATATATATATATATATATATATATATATATATATAATATACATACACACACAGACACACACACACACACACACATATATATATATATATATAAATTATAATATAAGATATATATTATATGTATATATATATATATTATATTTCTTTTATTGTCCTGTTACCTTCTGGAACCTCTTTCAATGAACACCATATTCCTCTGGAAACTTAAAATTCAAGTCAATGGCCCCTATCGGAACATGAATTTGGGGTCGTGTTCTGAAAAATAATATACAAATAATAATAATATTAATAATAATTACTTCCATTTCACGCTTCTGACAGAAGCAATTTGTCGCTGACTTTTGCATATACAGAAGAGGTGGGCGTTTCTTTGCTCCGAGACATAGGGCATCATTGTTCAAAAAATATTGGTGCTCCCATAGTCAACCTTTTCCTCATATAATAATGATAATTGTAGACAGTTAAAAAGTAAAAACTAATGCAATTTGATAATAATGATAATAGTGATTATAATAATTGTAGATAGTTAAAGAGTGAAAAACTAATATAATTTTAAATAAATAATAATAATAATTAATAATAATAATAATAATAATCAAAAACAACTCCGCCCAAAGAAAAAGAAAAAAGAAAAACGAAAAGAAAAGAAAAGAAAAAGAAGAACAAGAAGAAGAAGAAGAAGAAAAAGAAGCCAGAAAAAGAAGCCAGAAAAAAAGGAAGGAACTGGAAGAGAAATACAACGCACAGGAGAGGGGACTAAACAACACATAGAAGATATAAAACAGAGGCTTAAAGCCAAAGCACATATGATTCAACGGTACATGAACAGGAATATAGGATACCAAGAAAACAAACTTTTGGAACCAACTAGAAAAGACTATACAGCCAAACTAGAGGGGAGACAGCCACCTAGAAATTCCTGAAGCTGAACCGAGTACGAGACTCTGGGAAAACATATGGAGCAATCCGGTATCACACAAACATGCAACATAGCTCCAGGAAATCAAGGTAGAAGAAATGGGGAGGATAAAATAAAGATTCGCCGAGATCACAACAGACGACCTCAGACACCAACTAAAGGAATGCCCAACTGGAACGCCCCAGGTCCCGATGATATCCATAGATAGTGGCTCAAAAACTTCAAGGCCCTACACTCACGAATAGCAAAACAACTCCAGCATTACATCACAATCCACCATGTGCCTAAATGGATGACCACAGGGAGAACATCCTTAGTACAAAAAGACAAGAACAAAGGTAATATAACAAGTAACTGCAGGCCTATCACCGGCCTATCAGTATTGTGAAAGTTACCAACAGGTATTTTCAGTGAAAGGCTATACAACTACTTAAAGGATACAAACACTATCCCCTGCTAGCAGAAAGGCTGCTGAAAGAAGTGTAGGGGCACAAAAGACTAGCTCCTGATAGACAAAGTAGTAATAAAGAATAGTAAGAGAAGGAAAACCAACCTAAGCATGACATTGACTGGCCACAAGAAAGCCTTCGGCATGATACCACAAACATGGTTAATAGAATGCTTGAACGTATATGGGAAACAGGAAAAACACCATCAGTTTCCTCAAAATACAATGTGTAACTGGAATACAGTACTTATAACCTCTGGGATAAGACTAGGTGAGGTTAACATCAGGAGAGGGATCTTTCAAGACAACTCACTGTCCCCACTACTCTTTGTAGTACCCATGATTCCCATGACAAAAGTACTACAGAAGATGGATGCTGGGTACCAACTCAAGAAAGGAGGCACCAGGATTAAACATCTGATGTTCATGGACGACTTTAAGCTGTATAGTAAGAGCATTAAGGAAATAAATACCTTAATCCAGACTGTAAGATTATATCTGGGGACATCAGGATGGAGTTTGAAATAGAAAAATGTGCCTTGGTCAACATACAAAAAGGCAAAGGGATAAAGCTACCAGATGGGAATAGCATCAAACACATAGATGAGACAAGCGCCTCAGCGCCGTGGTTGGTATGGTAGCGTCCCACCTCGGTGGCCGCAGATTCGATTCTCGGCCATTCCATTGTGGAGTGAGAGATGTGTATTTCTGGTGATAGAAGTTCACTCTCAATGTGGTTCGGAAGTCACGTAAAGCCATTGGTCCTGTTAATGAATAACCACTGGTTCCATGCAACGTTAAAGCACCATACAAACAAACAGATGAGACAGGATACAAATATCTGGGAATAATAGGAGCGGATATAAAACACCAGGAGATGAAGGACGATTAGGAAAGAAAAGGAAATATATGCAGAGCATAAGGGCGATACACAAGTCAAACTCAATGCCAGAAATATTGATGACAGCCATAAACACATGGGCAGTACCAGTAATCAGATACAGCACAGGAGTAGTGGAGTGGGTGTAGGCTGAACTCTACAGCATAGACCAGAAAACTAGGAAACACATGACAATACACAAGGCACTACACCCAAGAACAAATATGGACAGAATATACATAACTATAAGAAGGAGGGAGAGGGCTACTAAGCATAGAGGACTGCGTCAACATCGAGAGCAGAGCACTGGGGCAATATCTGAAAACCAGTGAAGACAAGTGGCTAAGGAGTGCATGGGAAGAAGGACTGATAAAACTAAACCAAGACCCAGAAAATACAGAGACGGGAGAGTGACAAACAGAACAGAAGAATGGCACAACAAACCAGTGCACAAACAGTGCATGAGACAGACTAAAGAACTGGCCATCGATGAAACATGGCAATGACTACAGAGGTGAAAACTTAAGAAGGAAACAGGAGGAATGCTAACTGCAGCACAAGACCAAGCCCTAAGAACCAAATATGTCCAAAGAACAATAAGTGGTACGAACACCAACCTGAAGGAGTGACAGAAAACGATCAAGCAAAGATTTTCTGGGACTATGGTATCATAACAGATTAGGATGATGCATGCCAATAGACCAAAATCAAGAAGAAAGTATCACTCATTGATGCCATAATACCATGGGACACCAGAGTAGAAGAGAAAGAGAGAGAAAGAGAGAGAAAAGATTGATAAGCATCAGGACCTGAAAATAGAAATAAGAAGGGTATGGGATTTGCCAGTGGAAATTGTACCCGTAATCATAGGAACACTAGATGCCAAAGTAGCTCTAGGACTCATGCAGAAAAGTGTGCCCCTAGAAGCAGCACACAGTGAGAAAAGTGATGGGCTCCTAAGGAGGCGGGATGCAACCCAGAATCCCACACTATAAAACCCACCCAGTCAAATAGAATGACTGTGATTGACCAAAATAATAATAATAATAATAATATAATAATAATAATAATAATAATAATAATAATAATAATAATAATAATAATAATAATAATAATAATAATAATAAGGTAAAAGAGAATGGCATACTTAAAAGAGTTGATTTTATATTTTTCTTTTTTTCCATTTTTCTTATCATCTTCTCAGGCTCAGTGATGATTCTGAGTAACTGGCAATATATTCATATTGGGAAATTCTCAAAATTCTCAAAAATGCTGAAAGTGATCTTTTGTAAAAACAGGATTCTTGTGTCATTCAGGTCTGGTATTAACAGCATAAGATCTCAAGTCCAGGTCAAGCAGAGGTCATAGTCGTTGCTGGTATTATTCTGTAGGTGTAGGCCAATTCCAGGCCAGAGTCTTCTTCTGTGCACATCCGGTGTTGATATTATTGCTGGTACAGTTGGTATTAACATGACGTTTCGACCTCCTCACAGGTTATCTTGCCGAGTCAGTAGTTGGACTAAAGCAAGAGTCTGTGTGTTGGTATTTATAATGGCTCAGACAAAGAACTGAATTCTCATTAGTCTGGAATCTTAAATTGATTGCCGCAGGGATTCAGTTGTGCTAACAACATAGTAGTGTGCCTGGGGATGGATGTCAGGAGTCCTGCCTGTAGTGGGAGTCCCATCATCCTGTAGGGGCTCCTGATTATCTGACACTGTCAGGGGGTCGTTCACTGCTCTACGGGTGGCGATGGGGAGGAGAAACATTTCCTGAGTAATGTTCAAATTAGGTATTTCCTTTCCTATATGGAGGACTTTCAGGAGGAGCAGACTTCGGGGATCTGTTGTCTGGTCTATGATCTCGATATTAGGGATAATATAATTTCTTTTTATTTGTATGTTATGGGTAGTCGTGGGGTGATTAAATATGGCACCTTCTTGGGTGTGACAAAAGATTCGCTTGGAGCGCATGGAGAGCATATCGATGTATTTGCCAAGATATCCTCAGACAGGGTATTGGTACGTGTATTGGTAGACCAAACTCGTCTTCTTCAAGGATCCTACAAGGGTTGTTCCTCACCACCAGACTTCTCGTCGTCTTCACTTTATAACCTATTACAAGGTTAATCTTTTTGTCTGGATTACTGGGACTGGCATTTCCTTTAATGATGGTTACAAGTGTTTGCTCGTCCTCCTTTTAACTCTGGTGGAAGTACCCCTTCTAAAAAAGCTTGATGGGCTGTGAAACATCAGGGCAGGGTTCCTGGTGGTATCAGGCTTCCATAATCTTCCTTCTTGATTCATAAACAGCACGATTGTTGAGTCCGTTGACAACAAGGACCTGGACTGAGCATTCCAACTAACTGTATGTGTCGCTCAAGGAGGAACTATGAGAGAGGGCCCTCCTAACGAAGGATGGTGGAACACTTATACCTGTCAGAGTACTCGCTCTCTCCCCTCATACAAATTCTCATGTTCATCAGCTTTGTGTACACCTTTGTGCTGAATTGGGTATCTTGCTGTTCGACAAGGACGTCAAGGAAGGGGAGGCGGCGGACTGGGCAATTTTTTATTGTATTGTAGTGTATTATGCACATTGCAGCTGCTCTATCTCATCCTGGGAATCAGCGCAGATGAAGGTATCATCAATGTAGTACACATACATTCAAGGTTTACTGGAATTCTGGAAGACCCTTTGTTTGACAGTTCCCCTGTAGAAATTGGAAAAGAGGACTTTAGAATCCATCACCACCCTGTCAATCTGGGTGTACATGTGGTTGTGATGGTGAGTGAAGGGGGCCTTCTTGGTACAGATTTCCAGCAAGGCTAAAAGGGATGTACAAGGCTGTAGTGTCAAAGTCCCTATAAAATTGAGGGCTTGCTCGTCCAGTTTCATCAGCAGGGCTGATAAAACTTCTCCTTTCGTCCTTATCCAACTTGAGGAATACCGCCAGAAGATTGAAGAAATCCTGGCAGACTCTATGAAATGACACAGAATCACCAAGAACCCCATTGATGATATCAGGTGAGAGGCTAACCGGATTATTGAGATGGTCAATGCTGCCTTGAACACCCTGTATCTGCCACCCATTACTGGTGACCATGACTTTGTGTAGATCTATGGGATTGTTAAAACCCACAAGTGAAAGAACCCCTTTCAGCCTATAATCAACCAGATCCCTGCCTTGACGTACATGTTGGCTAAGAAACTCAATACCATCTTGATCTCATATGTCCCAAATAGCCACACCTTGAAGTTGTCAGCCGAGTTCCAAGAAACCCTATGAGCAACGTGCCCCAGAGGATGCATCACTTTGATGGATGTGGTGTCCCTGTTAACAAACGTCCCCGTTGATGAAACCATACAAATGATCTTGGACAGAGTTTACAACGACCTCAACACTCCATCCTTGAACATCTTCGAGACCTGCTGGAAATCTGTAACAAGAAGGCCCCCACAACCACATGTACACCCAGATTGACAGGGTGACAATGGGATCTCCCCTTGGAGTCCTCTTCGCCAATTTCTACAATGGTACCATTGAACAGAAGGTCTGCCAGAATTCCAGCAAATCAAGGATGTATGTGCGCTACATTGATGATAACTTTGTCTGCACCAACTTCCAGGATGAGATAGAACAGGTGCGATGTGCATTTGATAACCACAGCTGCTTCACGTTCACAACAGAACATTGCTGAAACTGCAGCTTTCCCTTTCTAGACATGCTTGTCAAACAGCAAGATACCCAATTCAGCACAAAGGTGTACACAAAGCTGACGAACCTGGAAATGTGAATGAATGGATAGAGTGAGTGCCCTGTCAGGTAAAAGGTCTCCACCACAAGCACCATCATGAGGAGGGGCCTCTCTCACTGCTCCTCCTGGAATGGCACACACAATGAGTTGGAGCGCATGGCCCAGGTCCTCTCTGGCAACAGACACACCAATTGTGCAGTTGATAAATCAATAAGAAAGAATATGGAAGCCTTGCACCACCAGGGACCCCGCCTTGATGTTCGAGAGCCCATTAAGCTTTTCTACAAGGGGCACTTCCACCAAAGGAAGGAGGATGAGCAAGCCCTCAAAAACATCACCAAGGGAAACACCAGCCGCCCTAATCCAGACAAAAGATCCCTTAAAGTAGATGAGTGTGGTCTACCATTACACGTGTTCCCATCCGAGGATGCCTCGGCAAATACATTGGTATAACCTCCATGTGATTCTCCAATTGAATTTCCTGCCACACCCAAGAAGGGACCATATTTAAGCACGCCAGGACTGGCTATATAAACGAATAAAAATGAGTTATATTATCCCTGATATTGAAATCATGAACTCAGGAAAAGTTTCTCCTCACCACCACCTGGAGAGCAGCGAATGACCCCCTCAACAGTGTCAGATAATTAGGAGACCCCACAGAACGATAGGATCCCCAATACAGGCAGGACTCCAGACATCTATCCCTGGGAACACTAATAAGCCGCTTGCACAACTGAATCCACACGGCCATCAATATGAGATCCCAGACTCTTGAAGCCTCTAGATTGGATTGGACGTGCGTGTGAAAGATCATATCATCTGGTAATCATATCATCAAATCATTAGGGTATCAGCAGTAACCAATGTGCTACTAACCCACTAACACTAACACTAGTGGTAGCTAGGAAAGCAAGGAGTCTCGTACACTTGCATAGCTAGCCCGGCCCCCACCCCCGCCCCCCACAAAAATAAAAAACTACAGACACGGGAAACTAACCTTCTAATCACACTAGGGAAGAGAGCCCAAAACTAACACTTTTAACAAAAGTGGACTTATTACTACTGCAAAACATCGTGGTTCAGCTTCCTCCCCCTCTCCCTGTAGGGTGGTGGGAGAGAGGACGATCCCAATATTGAGCCTGATTAAATTACTCTTGCCTTATGGCCCGGGCCATATGCCTTCTCGTCGTGCCTTAACAACACCTTAAGAACCTACAAACTCAATACAAAAATACGACATGCACTATACTGAACACTATATGACAAATGGGTCTGTCCCATTAAATTTCTTTCTCCCTTATACTTTCCTTTCACCCAACCTTAGGCCCCTTCCAAAACAACCTTACCTTCCTTCTGGGTGATCCTTAGGGGTTCAAACCGATTGGCAATCGGACCTCAACTTCATCTCATCCACCCTCCTTGTCCTTGTCTTTCTTCAGTCCAACTACTGACTCGTCAAGATTACCTGCAAGGAGGTCGAAACGTCACTTTTCCTGTTAGGCTTTTAGAAAGTTAACAACTTTCTTCCTGGAAAGAAAGTTCGGCAAGCCACCTCTGATTTATTATTATTATTATTATTATTATTATTATTATTATTATTATTATTATTATTATTATTATTATTATTATTATTATATTATTATTATTATTATTATTATTATTATTATTTAATTAAAAAGATAACCCCGGCCTGGAATTGACCTATGCTTTACGGAAATAATACCAGCACTGACTACCAGCCCTGCTTGACTTGAAATGAGATATTATGCTTGTTAATACCAGTTATACTGAATGACACCAGAACCTGTTTTAATAAAAGATCACCTCAGAATTTGAGATTTTCGAATTCTCAATATGAATATTGGCCCAGTTTCTTAAAAACATCGCTGAGACAGAGAACAGATGATAAAGAAAAATAGAAAAAAAAACTTATATAATATCAACTCGCTTATTTCTGCCCTTCTCTTTAACAGAATTTGCCTAAAAGATGGTATTTTATCAAAATTTATAATATAGTAATAACAGTATTCATAATAATAATAATAATAATAATTATAATAATAATAATGGTGGAACAAATCCACAGCCATGTAAATGTACATATATTTAAAGATAGATATGTACAGAAAGCTTTCGGGAAACTGTTTGAAAGCTTTCTGTATAGATTTATCTTCAAAATATGTATATGTGCATAATTGGATTTGTTTTTCTATTTGAAGACTAACGCTGCTATGAGTGGTTTTTAATTAAATAATAATAATAATAATAATAATAATAATAATAATAATAATAATAATAATAATAATAATAATGATAATAATAATAATAATAATAATAATAATAATAATAATAATAATAAGATAATAATAATAATAATAATAATAATAATAATAATAATAATAATAATAATATGGTTAATATCAGGAGAGGGATCTTCCAGGGAGACTCACTGTCCCCACTACTCTTCGTAGTAGGCCATGATTCCCATGACAAAGTACTACAGAAGATGGATGCCGGGTACCAACTCAAGAAAAGAGGGCAACAGCATCAACCATCGATGTTCATGGACGACATCAAGCTGTATGGTAAGAGCATCAAGGAAATAGATACCCTAATCCAGACTGTAAGGATTGTATCTGGGGACATCAGGATGGAGTTTTGGAATAGAAAAATGCGCCTTAGTCAACATACAAACAGGCAAAGTAACGAGAACTGAAGGGATAAAGCTACCAGATGGGAGCAACATCAAACACATAGATGAGACAGGATACAAATACCTGGGAATAATGGAAGTAGGGGATATAAAACACCAAGAGATGAAGGACACGATTAGGAAAGAATATATGCAGAGACTCAAGGCGATACTCAAGTCAAAACTCAACGCCGGAAATATGATAAAAGCCATAAACATATGGGCAGTGCCAGTAATCAGATACAGCGCAGGAATAGTGGAATGGACGAAGGCAGAACTCCGCGGCATAGATAGAAAACCAGGAAACATATGACAATACACAAAGCACTACACCAAGAGCAAATACGGACAGACTGTACATAACACGAAAGAAAGGAGGGGAGTGGGGACTACTAAGTATAGAGGACTGTGTCAACAACCGAGAACAGAGCACTGGGGCCAATATCTGAAAACCAGTGAAGACGAGTGGCTAAAGAGTGCATGGGAAGAAGGACTAATAAAAATAGACGAAGACCCAGAAATATACAGAGACAGGAGAATGACAGACAGAACAGAGGACTGGCACAACAAACCAATGCACGGACAATACATGAGACAGACTAAAGAACTAGCCAGCGATGACACATGGCAATGGCTACAGAGGGGAGAGCTAAAGAAGGAAACTGAAGGAATGATAACAGCGGCACAAGATCAGGCCCTAAGAACCAGATATGTTCAAAGAACGATAGATGGAAATAACATCTATCCCATATGTAGGAAGTGCAATACGAAAAATGAAACCATAAACCACATAGCAAGCGAATGCCCGGCACTTGCACAGAACCAGTACAAAAAGAGGCATGATTCAGTGGCAAAAGCCCTCCACTGGAGCCTGTGCAAGAAACATCAGCTACCTTGCAGTAATAAGTGGTACGAGCACCAACCTGAGGGAGTGATAGAAAACGATCACGCAAAGATCCTCTGGGACTATGGTATCAGGACGGATAGGGTGATACGTGCAAACAGACCAGACGTGACGTTGATTGACAAAGTCAAGAAGAAAGTATCACTCATTGATGTCGCAATACCATGGGACACCAGAGTTGAAGAGAAAGAGAGGGAAAAATGGATTAGTATCAAGATCTGAAAATAGAAATAAGAAGGATATGGGATATGCCAGTGGAAATCGTACCCATAATCATAGGAGCACTAGGCACGATCCCAAGATCCTTGAAAAGGAATCTAGAAAAACTAGAGGCTGAAGTAGCTCCGGGCCTCATGCAGAAGAGTGTGATCCTAGAAACGGCACACATAATAAGAAAAGTGATGGACTCCTAAGGAGGCAGGATGCAACCCGGAACCCCACACTATAAATACCACCCAGTCGAATTGGAGGACTGTGATAGAGCAAAAAAAAAAAAAAAAAAAAAAAAAAAACATAATAATAATCAATAATAAATCAGAGGTGGCTGGCCGAACTTTCTTTCCGGGAAGAAAATTGTTAACTTTCTAAAAGCCTAACAGGAAAAGTCTTGAAGGTTCCACTCAATAAACAACGGCCTTTTTTAGACAATTCTTGTTCCATCAAAACAATTCTTCTTTAGTTTTAGACAAACTTGGATTTTATTTTCAGATATGAACAGACAAAGTGGTTATTTCATTTCATGTGGCGTTCTTGTTATTTATAGTTTGCATGAAATCCTTGAATGATACTCTTTTATTTCTTTATTGCTTGCTATTTTCTTTATATTGCCTTCGTGAATGTAGCAATGAAATACGACGATATAAATGTTCGTTAGAATAAGTTTTTAGATGAGAAGGTTCCATTACTTTCTAGGATGTATTGCTATTCACAATGTATTTCAAAATCTATCCTCATTTTCCTGTTTGAAATGTTTTCAAACTTCGTATGTAAAATAAAAATGTTATTAAATAAACTCGAGAAAAAAATTATCCCTAAACACGAAACGCAAAAAACGTCAGCAAAAAAGGTGGTATCATCACAACACTATAAAGGGTTTTTAAGAAACGCATTTAATTTGAGTAATGTCAAGCGAAAAATTATATAGTATATTTTTTTAGAATATCTTTCGTTTAATTTCAACATAAAAGGAAAATTATGACCAAACTCATGTAAACAAATAGTTTCTTTTTGATAGGAAAGAATAATTATTGTTTTCAGCTTTAAACCTAAAAGTGACAAAGAAAAAAAACTTG
>NC_087209.1:87639112-87649346 GCF_015104395.2 Macrobrachium nipponense | reverse complement strand
ATTGTTGTAATGTCATTTTTCGTATTGCACTTCCTACATATGGGATAGATGTTATTTCCATCTATCGTTCTTTGAACATATCTGTTCTTAGGGCCTGATCTTGTGCCGCTGTTATCATTCCTTCAGTTTCCTTCTTAAGCTCTCCCCTCTGTAGCCATTGCCATGTGTCATCGCTGGCTAGTTCTTTAGTCTGTCTCATGTATTGTCCGTGCATTGGTTTGTTGTGCCAGTCCTCTGTTCTGTCTGTCATTCTCCTGTCTCTGTATATTTCTGGTCTTCGTCTATTTTTATTAGTCCTTCTTCCCATGCCACTCTTTAGCCACTCGTCTTCACTGGTTTTCAGATATGGCCCCAGTGCTCTGTTCTCGGTGTTGACACAGTCCTCTATACTTAGTATCCTCTCCCTCCTTTCTTTCGTGTTATGTACAGTCTGTCCGTATTTGCTCTTTGGTGTAGTGCTTTGTGTATTGTCATATGTTTCCTGGTTTTCTGATCTATGCCGCGGAGTTCTGCCTTCGTCCATTCCACTATTCCTGCGCTGTATCTGATTACTGGCACTGCCCATATGTTTATGGCTTTTATCATATTTCCTGGCGTTGAGTTTTGACTTGAGTATCGCCTTGAGTCTCTGCATATATTCTTTCCTGATCGTGTCCTTCATCTCTTGGTGTTTTATATCCCCTACTTCCATTATTCCCAGTATTTGTATCCTGTCTCATCTATGTGTTTGATGTTGCTCCCATCTGGTAGCTTTATCCCTTCAGTTTCTCGTTACTTTGCCTTTTTGTATGTTGACTAAGGCGCATTTTTCTATTCCAAACTCCATCCTGATTTCCCCAGATACAATCCTTACAGTCTGGATTAGGGTATCTATTTCCTTGATGCTCTTACCATACAGCTTGATGTCGTCCATGAACATCAGATGGTTGATGCTGTTGCCTCTTTTCTTGAGTTGGTACCCGCATCCATCTTCTGTAGTACTTTTGTCATGGGAATCATGGCTACTACGAAGAGTAGTGGGGACAGTGAGTCTCCCTGGAAGATCCCTCTCCTGATATTAACCTATTATTATTATTATTATTATTATTATTATTATTATTATTATTATTATTATTATTATTATTATTATTATCATTATTATTATTATTATTATTATTATTATTATTATTATTATTATTATTATTATTATTATTATTTAATTAAAAACCACTCATAGCAGCGTTAGTCTTCAATAGAAAAACAAATCCATTATGCACAATATCATATTTTGAAGATAAATCTATACAGAAAGCTTTCAACAGTTTCCCGCAAAGCTTTCTGTACATATCTATCTTTAAATATGTGTATATACATGGGCTGTGGATTTGTTCCACCATTATTATTATATAATTATTATTATTATTATTATTATGAATACTGTTATTACTATTATTATAATTTTGATAAAATACCCTCTTTTAGGCAATTCTGTTAAAGAGAAGGCAGAAATAAGCGAGTTGATTTTATACATATTGTTTTTTTTTTTCTATTTTTCTTATCATCTGTTTCCTCTGTCTCAGCGATGTTTTTAAGAAACTGGCCAATATTCATCTTGAGAAATTCTAAAAAATTCTAAAAATGCTGAAGGTGATCTTTATTAAAACAAGATTCTGGTATTATTCAGGTATACTGGTACTAGCAGCATAAGATCTCAGGTCCAGGTCCAGCAGGGGTGGTAGTCAGTGCTGGTATTATTCCGTAAGCATATGTCAATTCCAGGCCGGGGTTATCTTTTTAATTAAATAATAATAATAATAATAATAATAATAATAATAATAATAATAATAATCATAATAATAATAATAATAATAATAATAATCTAATAAATCAGAGGTGGCTTGCCGAACTTTCTTTCCGGGAAGAAAGTTGTTAACTTTCTAAAAGCCTAACAGGAAAAGTAACGTTTCGACCTCCTCGCAGGTCATCTTCACGAGTCAGTAGTTGGACTGAAGAAAGACAAGGACAAGGAGGGTGGATGAGATGAAGTTGAGGTCCGATTGCCAATCGGTTTGAACCCCTAAGGATCACCCAGAAGGAAGGTAAGGTTGTTTTGGAAGGGCCTAAGGTTGGGTGAAAGGAAAGTATAAGGGAGAAAGAAATTTAATGGGACAGACCCATTTGTCATATAGTGTTCAGGTATAGTGCATGTCGTATTTTTGTATTGAGTTTGTAGGTTCTTAAGGTGTTGTTAAGGCCCGACGAGAAGGCATATGGCCGGCCATAAGGCAAGAGTAATTTAATCAGGCTCAATATTGGGATCGTCCTCTCTCCCACCACCCTACAGGGGAGGGGGAGGAGAAGCTGAACCACGATGTTTTGCAGTAGTAATAAGTCCACTTTTGTTAAAAGTGTTAGTTTTTTGGGCTCTCTCCCTAGTGTGATTAGAAGGTTAGTTTTCCCGTGTCTGTAGTTTTTTTTATTTTTTGTGGGTGGCGTGGGGGTGGGGGCCGGGCTAGCTATGCAAGTGTACGAGACTCCTTGCTTTCCTAGCTACCACTAGTGTTAGTGTTAGTGGGTTAGTAGCACATTGGTTACTGCTGATACCCTAATGATTTGATGATATGATTACCAGATGATATGATCTTTCACACGCACGTCCAATCCAATCTAGAGGCTTCAAGAGTCTGGGATCTCATATTGATGGCCGTGTGGATTCAGTTGTGCAAGCGGCTTATTAGTGTTCCCAGGGATAGATGTCTGAGTCCTGCCTGTATGGGGATCCTATCGTTCTGGGGTCTCCTAATTATCTGACACTGTGAGGGGGTCATTCGCTGCTCTCCAGGTGGTGGTGAGGAGAAACTTTTCCTGAGTTCATGATTTCAATATCAGGGATAATATAACCTCATTTTTATTCGTTTATTATGCCAGTCCTGGCGTGCTTAAATATGGTCCCTTCTTGGGTGTGGCAGGAAATTCAATTGGAGAATCACATGGAGGTTATACCATGTATTTGCCGAGGCATCCTCGGATGGGAAACACGTGTAATGGTAGACCACTCATCTACTTTAAGGGATCTTTTGTCTGGATTGGGGCGGCTGGTGTTCCCTTGGTGATGTTTTTGAGGGCTTGCTCATCCTCCTTCCTTTGGTGGAAGTGCCCCTTGTAGAAAAGCTTAATGGGCTCTCGAACATCAAGGCGGGGTCCCTGGTGGTGCAAGGCTTCCATATTCTTCCTTATTGATTTATCAACTGCACAATTGGTGTGTCTGTTGCCAGAGAGGACCTGGGCCATGCGCTCCAACTCATTGTGTGTGCCATTCCAGGAGGAGCAGTGAGAGAGGCCCCTCCTCATGATGGTGCTTGTGGTGGAGACCTTTTACCTGACAGGGCACTCACTCTATCCATTCATTCATATTTCAGGTTCGTCAGCTTTGTGTACACCTTTGTGCTGAATTGGGTATCTTGCTGTTTGACAAGCATGTCTAGAAAGGGAAAGCTGCAGTTTGCAAGCAATGTTCTGTTGTGAACGTGAAGCAGCTGTGGTTATCAAATCACATCGCACCTGTTTCTATCTCATCCTGGAAGTTGGTGCAGACAAAGTTATCATCAATGTAGCGCACATACATCCTTGATTTGCTGGAATTCTGGCAGACCCTTCTGTTTCAATGGTACCATTGTAGAAATTGGCGAGAGGACTCCAAGGGAGATCCCATTGTCACCCTGTCAATCTGGGTGTACATGTGGTTGTGGGGGCCTTCCTTGTTACAGATTTCCAGCAGGTCTCGAAGATGTTCAAGGATGGAGTGTTGAGGTCGTTGTAAACTCTGTCCAAGATTCATTGTATGGTTTCATCAACGGGGACGTTTTGTTAACAGGGACACCACATCCTCAAAGTGATGCATCCTCTGGGGCACGTTGCTCATAGGGTTTCTTGGAACTCGGCTGACAACTTCAAGCTGTGGCTATTTGGGACATATGAGATCAAGATGGTATTGAGTTTCTTAGCCAACATGTACGTCAAGGCAGGGATCTGGTTGATTATAGGCTGAAAGGGTTCTTTCACTTGTGGGTTTTAACAATCCCATAGATCTACACAAAGTCATGGTCACCAGTAATGGGTGGCAGATACAGGGTGTTCAAGGCAGCACTGAACCATCTCAATAATCCGGTTAGCCTCTCACCTGATATCATCAATGGGTTCTTGGTGATCTGTGTCATTTCATAGAGTCTGCCAGGATTTCTTCAATCTTCTGGCGGTATTCCTCAAGTTGGATAAGGACGAAAGGAGAAGTTTTTATCATCCCTGCTGATGAAACTGGACGAGCAAGCCCTCAATTTTATAGGACTTTGACACTACAGCCTTGTACATCCCTTTTAGCCTGCTGGAAATCTGTACAAGAAGGCCCCCACCCCCCTTCATTCACCATCACAACCACATGTACACCCAGATTGACAGGGTGGTGATGGATTCTAAAGTCCTCTTTTCCAATTTCTACAGGGGAACTGTCAAACAAAGGGTCTTCCAGAATTCCAGTAAACCTTGAATGTATGTGTACTACATTGATGATACCTTCATCTGCGCTGATTCCCAGGATGAGATAGAGCAGCTGCAATGTGCATAATACACTACAATACAATAAAAAATTGCCCAGTCCGCCGCCTCCCCTTCCTTGACGTCCTTGTCGAACAGCAAGATACCCAATTCAGCACAAAGGTGTACACAAAGCTGATGAACATGAGAATTTGTATGAGGGGAGAGAGCGAGTACTCTGACAGGTATAAGTGTTCCACCATCCTTCGTTAGGAGGGCCCTCTCTCATAGTTCCTCCTTGAGCGACACATACAGTTAGTTGGAATGCTCAGTCAGGTCCTTGTTGTCAACGGACTCAACAATCGTGAGTCCACCAGGAACCCTGCCCTGATGTTTCACAGCCCATCAAGCTTTTTAGAAGGGGTACTTCCACCAGAGTTAAAAGGAGGACGAGCACACTTGTAACCATCATTAAGGAAATGCCAGTCCCACTAATCCAGACAAAAAGATTAACCTTGTAATAGGTTATAAAGTGAAGACGACGAGCAGTCTGGTGGTGAGGAACAACCCTTGTAGGATCCTTGAAGAAGACGAGTTTGGTCTACCAATACACGTACCCTGTCTGAGGATATCTTGGCAAATACATCAATATGCTCTCCATGCGCTCCAAGCGAATCTTTTGCCACACCCAAGAAGGTGCCATATTTAATCACCCCACGACTACCCATAACATACAAATAAAAAGAAATTATATTATCCCTAATATCGAGATCATAGACCAGACAACAGATCCCCGAAGTCTGCTCCTCCTGAAAGTCCTCCATATAGGAAAGGAAATACCTAATTTGAACATTACTCAGGAAATGTTTCTCCTCCCCATCGCCACCCGGAGAGCAGTGAACGACCCCCTGACAGTGTCAGATAATCAGGAGCCCCTACAGGATGATGGGACTCCCACTACAGGCAGACTCCTGACATCCATCCCCAGGCACACTACTATGTTGTTAGCACAACTGAATCCCTGCGGCAATCAATTTAGATTCCAGACTAATGAGAATTCAGTTCTTTGTCTGAGCCATTATAAATACCAACACACACGACTCTTGCTTTAGTCCAACTACTGACTCGGCAAGATAACCTGTGAGGAGGTCGAAACTTCATGTTAATACCAGCTGTACCAGCAATAATATCAACACTGGATGTACATAGAAGAAGACTCTGGCCTGGAATTGGCCTACACCTACAGAATAATACCAGCAACGACTATGACCTCTGCTTGACCTGGACTTGAGATCTTATGCTGTTAATACCAGACCTGAATGACACAAGAATCCTGTTTTAACAAAAGATCACTTTCAGCATTTTTGAGAATTTTGAGAATTTCCCAATATGAATATATTGCCAGTTACTCAGAA
Organism: Macrobrachium nipponense; assembly: GCF_015104395.2. Classification (NCBI taxonomy): domain Eukaryota; kingdom Metazoa; phylum Arthropoda; class Malacostraca; order Decapoda; family Palaemonidae; genus Macrobrachium; species Macrobrachium nipponense. Next base: position 87,643,422 of record NC_087209.1, on the reverse strand, counting down.
TCATCACTGAGCCTGAGAAGATGATAAGAAAAATGGAAAAAAAGAAAAATATAAAATCAACTCTTTTAAGTATGCCATTCTCTTTTACCTTATTATTATTATTATTATTATTATTATTATTATTATTATTATATATTATTATTATTATTATTATTATTATTATTATTATTATTATTATTATTATTATTATTTTGGTCAATCACAGTCATTCTATTTGACGGGTGGGTTTTATAGTGTGGGATTCTGGGTTGCATCCCGCCTCCTTAGGAGCCCATCACTTTTCTCACTGTGTGCTGCTTCTAGGGGACACTTTTCTGCATGAGTCCTAGAGCTACTTTGGCATCTAGTGTTCCTATGATTACGGTACAATTTCCACTGGCAAATCCCATACCCTTCTTATTTCTATTTTCAGGTCCTGATGCTTATCAATCTTTTCTCTCTCTTTCTCTCTCTTTCTCTTCTACTCTGGTGTCCCATGGTATTATGGCATCAATGAGTGATACTTTCTTCTTGATTTTGGTCTATTGGCATGTATCATCCTATCTGTTATGATACCATAGTCCCAGAAAATCTTTGCTTGATCGTTTTCTGTCACTCCTTCAGGTTGGTGTTCGTACCGCTTATCGTTCTTGGACATATTTGTTTCTTAGGGCTTGGTCTTGTGCTGCAGTAGCATTCCTCCTGTTTCCTTCTTAAGTTTTCACCTCTGTAGTCATTGCCATGGTTTCATCGATGGCCAGTTCTTTAGTCTGTCTCATGCACTGTTTGTGCACTGGTTTTGTTGTGCCATTCTTCTGTTCTGTTTGTCACTCTCCCGTCTCTGTATTTTCTGGGGTCTTTGGTTTAGTTTTATCAGTCCTTCTTCCCATGCACTCCTTAGCCACTTGTCTTCACTGGTTTTCAGATATTGGCCCAGTGCTCTGCTCTCGATGTTGACGCAGTCCTCTATTGCTTAGTAGCCCTCTCCCTCCTTCTTATAGTTATGTATATTCTGTCCATATTTGTTCTTGGGTGTAGTGCCTTGTGTATTGTCATGTGTTTCCTAGTTTTCTGGTCTATGCTGTAGAGTTCAGCCTACACCCACTCCACTACTCCTGTGCTGTATCTGATTACTGGTACTGCCCATGTGTTTATGGCTGTCATCATATTTCTGGCATTGAGTTTTGACTTGTGTATCGCCTTATGTCTCTGCATATATTCTTTCCTAATCGTCCTTCATCTCCTGGTGTTTTATATCCGCTCCTATTATTCCCAGGTATTTGTATCCTGTCTCATCTGTTTGTTTGTATGGTGCTTTAACGTTGCATGGAACCAGTGGTTATTCATTAACAGGACCAATGGCTTTACGTGACTTCCGAACCACATTGAGAGTGAACTTCTATCACCAGAAATACACATCTCTCACTCCACAATGGAATGGCCGAGAATCGAATCTGCGGCCACCGAGGTGGGACGCTACCATACCAACCACGGCGCTGAGGCGCTTGTCTCATCTATGTGTTTGATGCTATTCCCATCTGGTAGCTTTATCCCTTTGCCTTTTTGTATGTTGACCAAGGCACAGTTTTCTATTCCAAACTCCATCTTGATGTCCCCAGATATAACCTTACAGTCTGGTTAGGGTATTTATTTCCTTAATGCTACTATACAGCTTAAAGTCGTCCATGAACATCAGATGTTTAATCCTGGTGCCTCCTTTCTTGAGTTGGTACCCAGCATCCATCTTCTGTAGTACTTTTGTCATGGGAATCATGGGTACTACAAAGAGTAGTGGGGACAGTGAGTTGTCTTGAAAGATCCCTCTCCTGATGTTAACCTCACCTAGTCTTATCCCAGAGGTTATAAGTACTGTATTCCAGTTACACATTGTATTTTTGAGGAAACTGATGGTGTTTTTCCTGTTTCCCATATACGTTCAAGCATTCTATTAACCATGTTTGTGGTATCATGCCGAAGGCTTTCTTGTGGCCAGTCAATGTCATGCTTAGGTTGGTTTTCCTTCTCTTACTATTCTTTATTACTACTTTGTCTATCAGGAGCTAGTCTTTTGTGCCCCTACACTTCTTTCAGCAGCCTTTCTGCTAGCAGGGGATAGTGTTTGTATCCTTTAAGTAGTTGCATAGCCTTTCACTGAAAATACCTGTTGGTAACTTTCAAAACACTACTGATAGGCCGGTGATAGGCCTGCAGTTACTTGTTATATTACCTTTGTTCTTGTCTTTTGTACTAAGGATGTTCTCCCTGTGGTCATCCATTTAGGCACATGGTGGATTGTGATGTAATGCTGGAGTTGTTTGCTATTCGTGAGTGTAGGGCCTTGAAGTTTTTGAGCCACTATCTATGGATATCATCGGGACCTGGGGCGTTCCAGTTGGGCATTCCTTTAGTTGGTGTCTGAGGTCGTCTGTTGTGATCTCGGCGAATCTTTATTTTATCCTCCCCATTTCTTCTACCTTGATTTCCTGGAGCTATGTTGCATGTTTGTGTGATACCGGATTGCTCCATATGTTTTCCCAGAGTCTCGTACTCGGTTCAGCTTCAGGAATTTCTAGGTGGCTGTCTCCCCTCTTAGTTGGCTGTATAGTCTTTTCTAGTTGGTTCCAAAAAGTTTGTTTTCTTGGTATCCTATATTCCTGTTCATGTACCGTTGAATCATATGTGCTTTGGCTTTAAGCCTCTGTTTTATATCTCTATGTGTTGTTTAGTCCCCTCTCCTGTGCGTTGTATTTCTCTTCCAGTTCATTCCTTGTTTTCTGGCTTCTTCTTCTTCTTCTTTCTTTTTTCTTTTTTTCTTCTTCTTCTTCTTCTTTTCTTCTTCTTTTTATTATTATTATTTTATTATTATTTTTATTATTATTATTTTTTTTATTTTTTTTTTTTTTTTTGTTTTTTTTTTTTTTTTTTTTTTTTTTTTGCTCTTATCACAGTCCTCCAATTCGACTGGGTGGTATTTATAGTGTGGGTTCCGGGTTGCATCCTGCCTCCTTAGGAGTCCATCACTTTTCTTACTATGTGTGCCGTTTTCTAGGATCACACTCTTCTGCATGAGACCTGGAGCTACTTCAGCCTCTAGTTTTTCTAGATTCCTTTTCAGGGATCTTGGGATCGTGCCTAGTGCTCCTATGATTATGGGTACGATTTCCACTGGCATATCCCATATTATTCTTATTTCTATTTTCAGATCTTGATACTTATCCATTTTTTTCCCTCTCTTTCTCTTCAACTCTGGTGTCCCATGGTATTGCGACATCAATGAGTGATACTTTCTTATTGACTTTGTCAATCAACGTCACGTCTGGTCTATTGCACGTATCACCCTATCCGTTCTGATACCATAGTCCCAGAGGATCTTTGCCTGATCATTTTCTATCACTCCCTCAGGTTGGTGCTCGTACCACTTATTACTGCAAGGTAGCTGATGTTTCTTGCACAGGCTCCAGTGGAGGGCTTTTGCCCACTGAATCATGCCTCTTTTTGTACTGGTTCTGTGCAAGTGCCGGGCATTCCACTTGCTATGTGGTTTATGGTTTCAATTTTCGTATTGCACTTCCTTACATATGGGAGAGATGTTATTTCCGTCTATCGTTCTTTGAACATATCTGGTTCTTAGTGCCTGATCTTGTGCCGCTGTTATCATTCCTTCAGTTTCCTTCTTTAGCTCTCCCTCTGTAGCCATTGCCAATTGTCATCGCTGGCTAGTTCTTTAGTCTGTCTCATGTATTCCGTCCTGCATTGGTTTGTTGTGCCAGTCCTCTGTCTTTCTGTCTTTCTCCTGTCTCTGTATATTTTCTGGGTCTTCGTCTACTTTTATTAGTCCTTCTTCCCATGCACTCTTTAGTCACTCGTCTCCACTGGTTTTCAGATATTGCCCCAGTGCTCTGTTTTCAATGTTGACGCAGTCCTCTATACTTAGTAGTCCTCTCCCTCCTTCCTTTCGTGTTATGTATTATTATTATTATTATTATTATTATTATTATTATTATTTTTTTTTTTTTTTTTTTTTTTGCTCTATCACAGTCCTCCAATTCGACTGGGTGGTATTTATAGTGTGGGGTTCCGGGCTGCATCCTGCCTCCTTAGGAGTCCATCACTCTTCTTACTATGTGTGCCGTTTCTAGGATCACAACCTCTTCTGCATCAGTCCTGGAGCTACTTCAGCTCTAGTTTTTCTAGATTCCTTTTTCAGGGATCTGGGATCGTGCCTAGTGCTCCTATGATTATGGGTACGATTTCCACTGGCATATCCCATATCCTTCTTATTTTCTATTTTCAGATCTTGATACTTATCCAATTTTTCCCTCTCTTTCTCT
>NC_087209.1:87624112-87629112 GCF_015104395.2 Macrobrachium nipponense | reverse complement strand
GCCAGAGGTATAGCCTTCGTTACGTATAGCCAATCATCCATCGAGAAAGAGGGAAGAAATGCTGTCATAAGTTACGTAACGAGTGCGTTCGAAACCTTTCCTCTGAGTAAGTTGCCCCGTCTTCAAAAAAAGTCACTTTTACCTTGTAAGTACCAAATTTATTCAACCTACGTAATGCAGAATACAGTCAAAATTTATGTGTAGATATAATGTGTATTCTGAATAAGCGTTATATTTATGAAATGCATAGATAAAAAGTTATTGCGAAAAAACCGTGTTACAGAGGCCCTGAATCTCATAGTAGTAGCTTTTCCAGTATTACATACGTAACTGGATGATTCAGAGCCACCAAGGGAACCGACACGTGAGGACGTGGCTGACATTTTCTCCTACTTTTCGTGTTCCTTCGTCGCCCTTATTTCCGAAAACAGATGGATGGCTGAAGGTATCGTTAAGATGGATTCAGCCCTCACGAACAGTGATTCAAGTGACACTTTTGATCGAGTAGGAAAGTCTAAAAGAAAGGTAAAAACAAGAGGAAAACAAAGATAGTCTCCAGAACTCGGAGTCATGCGGGATCTCATTTTAGGTAGACCAGGGTAGTGACGAAACAAAGGTTAGCAAGGAAAAGAAAATTTTTCAGCATCAGGATGGGAAATATGATGATAGTGATATTCAGCCAAATCTCTCATATGGTGATAATGGGAATGAAGAGGCTCCTAAGGGGAGTGTTGTACATAGAAAGCGTCTGTACTTTCCGGAAAAAAAAAATGGACTAAAATAACAAATTACAGTGGACATTTAAATTGTACAATGCTCGACCTGATTTTGAGGGGTTACCTGACCAACACTTAAAAACATCCGCCTTTAACCAGTTTTTTGCGCTGTCGTATTACTCCCTCCATTGTTTTACCATCAGTAGGACTGGGGAGGGATACGGAGCAGTACACAAAAGTCTCTCCTAGTAATTTTTAACCTTGACAATATTATAGCCTCGTAACGGAGGTTCCTTAGTTCATTGAAATAGCCACGACCCTCATACTTATCGGCTTTTCGTGAAAAATTGGATTGCTTTCATGAAAAAAAAAAATCAACTTCATTTTCTGCAGAGATGTTGGTAATATACATCGTTTGGGCTTTCCTTGGATAACTTCGCTGGGCAGGAGTTTCCGAAGCACATCAGTTTATTCCTCAAAGACGTCATCGTGAAGGCCAAGAGAGAGGTTGAAACTTACCACGAGAAACTTCGACAGTCCTTTAGAGATCTTAAGGATCTTCTCCAATCAAATATGTTTGAAGGCGCCAGGAGAAAAGCAGTTGAGGGAGCTCTTGATAGAGGTCTCTCTCACATGTCCATTTTAAATAACAAATTGAATAACTTATTGCAAAATTCCAAATGGTATTATTCGTCTGACTAAGTGATTAATCTATCCTCTACTGTGTTTAATAGAGAGCAAATTCAAGTATTAAATCTAGGTGTGGGTTTCTGTGTAGGTACACCTGAAAGTGACTTCCTTGATTCTATCTGTAATATTGATTTCTTTAATTTTAATAATCCTGGTTTAAAGTTGAATTATTTAAGAGGGTTAGTGCTTGATAATCTAATTTTTGGGAACATAGATGTTCTACCTAAAAGGCATAGAGAGGCCTTAGTTTCTTTGTCCAAAAATCAACAGATTAAGGTCTTGAAGATGGATAAGGGGGGCGCCACGGTGGTGATGGATACCGAGAACTATATTAGTTAATTCTCTTTTAAGTGATACTAATACTTACAAAATTGTCTCTTCTCTTCCCACAGTCACCAAACTTCAATAGGACTTTAATCGGTCTCTGAGAAAAATAGCAAAATATATTCCTGATCCCCAGCAGAAGGCTATTGTCTTGTCTTAAATTACATCCAAAAACCCACCATTCCCGTATTTCTACGGGATTCCAAAGGTACACAAACCTGGGTGTCCAGTAAGACCCATTATGGCGACTTTCAATGCCCCTCAAGACAATTTGGCTGAATGGGTAGCTTTGATTCTAAGTGGTTTTGTCGTAAATTTTCCGACTCTCTTTTAATCCACTCCTACGACTTTATTGAAAGGATAAGGAACAATTTTGTCACCGACTACAGAAAGGTTAGTTAGCTTTATTCACCAATGTTCCTCTGGAATATGTTTTAGATAACCTTAGGGTAAAAATTTTAGAAGAACAGTTACATATCCCCATTCCTTTAGAACCTTTTTTGGCATTAGTTAGACTGTGCGCATCTACTAATTATTTTTAGTTCTCCAATCTGTGCTTGCAGTTCGTGGAGAAGAGTATTTTAGAACACTGTGATCCACGCATTAAGCCATTGATCTGGGTCAGATTTGTTCATGATATTTTTATTCTTTTCAAAGGAGACAACACACGGTTGCAACAGCTGGTTGACCGTGCCAATAACATTTTACTATCTATTAAATTTACTGTTGAACTGGAGGAAGATAATACACTTACATTTTTGGATGTTTTGGTTATTAGAGATAACTTAAGTAATAGGTTTAAATTTTCCGTGTTTCGTAAAAGTATTAATGCTGAGGGGTACATTCATTTCTACTCTTTTCCTTCGTTAAGGGTAAAAACAAATAATGTTGTCAACCTTTGTCTCAGGGCCCTTCGTATTTGTGATATTGAACTAATAGAACCTGAGCTTCAGCGTATCTTCAATGTTTTTAAGGGTCTGAAATATCCCATCCCACTCACATTATAGAAAGAATCATCTCTAAAGCAAAACGAATATATTACGGTGAGAGTCCAGCAGGTAATCCTAATATATTAAAAAATATGAAGTATTTAACCATTGCTTACAATCCGAAATTGGAAAATACCTGCTATCTTGCAAATAGTCATGAAAAGGAAATTCAAATTACTTTCAATTTAAAAAATACAATCAAGTAGGTTATGTGCAATAATAACTGGAATAATTGATATTAGGAAAACACCTGGTGTTTATCAATCACCCCTGTGCCAATTGTCCTCAAAAATACTTTGGTGAAAGTGGGAGGGGTTTGGATGTAAGACTTTCAAAACATCGTAGTGTCTATGAGCTTCAAACAATGAATACTGTCCTTGTTTCACATTCATTCGTTCCAGGACACAACATCCATTGGAATGGTGCTTCTGTCATATTTAAGAGTGGAGATGTTGGTGTTCGTCAATTAGTGGAAGAGGCTGCTATAAGAAAGGGGTGTGCTTTTGAAGGGAAAAAAACCTTCACTGATGAAGATAGTTTTATCAATTTGTTAATAAGTGGCCACTTTGTCGATGATTTTAAGATTCATATGCCTGGTGATTGTGAGACCCATGATATATCTCCCACCTCTCTTTTATCACAGATGACGGACGTTGCTATAGCAGAAAGTCATGACACCAATGGAGAGTCTGCTGAGCTGGAATCACCTGAACGACCACTTCGCCGTTCCAGCCGTTTCACCAACAGAAACAACCGAACAGGGGTTAACTGACCGACCAACACTTAAAAGCATCCTCCTTTAACCAGTTTTTTGCGTTGTCATAACACTCCCTCCATTTTTTTTACCATCAGTAGGACTGAAGAGGATACGGAGCAGTATCGGAAAGTCTCTCCTACTAATTTTCAGCATTGTAAAAAAATATATTGTTAACACTAGTGTGGCTTTTAATTGTCAATGATGTTAGTGTTGTTGAAGTGATTTCTATGAGGATTGAGGATCATACTTCCTCAACGGCAGCTGAGTTGGAAGCCATTCTCGAGGGATTAAAAGTAAAAATATGTTTGTTTTCGTTGAATCTCAGGGAGCATTATTTGCTCTGAACAGTAAAATCAATAATGGTATTGTTATTCACTGCAAGATATTGGTTTGTGATCTTAAAGAGACGGGACTTTTTGTTATTTTTTTTATCCCTTCTCATATTGGTATTCCATTGAATGAAGCTGCTGACAACTTGGCCAAGCAGGCAACACAAAAACCTTCTGTTGATATTGAGAGTATTATGAGCCTTAGTAGAATTTGGAAAAAAAAAAATAAAAGAAAAAAAAAATGTTTTGGAAGCAGAAAATGAAGTTAGAATTCCAGAAGGTAGTGCTAGTATGATGCACTACCTTTATGTGAGTGAAAACACCCGAATAATTTATGGCAAGGCCTCATCTAAACTTCACACCTTTAATATGAGGCTAAGGCTACATTATATTGTTGGCAATATATCGATGACAATGGTAAACCCTGTAGATTGTGTGGCGAGGTATTCTCTCAAACTTTAAAACATTACATGTTGGATTGTTTTGAACTTCTAGAATTTAGAGAAAGAACAATAACTAGTGTATCTGAAATTATTTTTTTTTTATGAATAACAATGTAAATGAAATGATAGTTCAAGTTTCCCAAGTTGTTTTGGAATAAATAGCTAATATGGTAAATTGATTTTTGTCTTACTTGGATGGAAATGCATAAGCATGCTTATGCATTCTATGTTATGTATTTTCATGTCAATAACCTATTTGCCTTTGAATTTGAACTGGATGATTTTAACTTCTATTTTCAGTCCTGTTACGTATATATAAAATTTTGTAGACTCACGTAATGTGATGTTTGTTTTGAGCTTTTGTGGCATCGAATTGTTTTGTAATTAGAAATGTAAATCCTTAATCACTATGACACCTAAACTCCTAAACAGATCACACGAATAGCAGAACGAAAGTCCCAAACAAATATAAAACCAGAAACACAAATCACATCGAGTACAAAAGACTGATTTTCCCCCAAAAAATATAATCGAGCGTTCAGATTCGTGTCATTCACATTCATAAAAGACTGTTGGAAAATTGCACAATTGACAATTAACCAGTCCTTGCCCTACTTTGAAAAGCTGCATCCAAGAACTACATGTAAAGAGGATTTTCATCCAGCAAAAAGCGTTAGAAACTTTACCATCCCAGATTAAAACTTCTTCCCGCATGATGGCGCTTGGAGCATTTAATGGAATTGTTTCATCCT
>NC_087209.1:87581612-87621612 GCF_015104395.2 Macrobrachium nipponense | reverse complement strand
AAACTCAATTGCATTTCCATCATTCCATTATAGATTGCTCATAGAAAAAGAGACATTGAAACGAAAGGCTATTGAATACCATCAGCATATTAAGAGGAAACTCATATAACTATTTTAGGAATCTCTCTCTCTCTCTCTCTCTCTCTCTCTCTCTCTCTCTCTCTCTCTCTTTCGCTTTCGTCTATATCCTTTTTATCACGCGTTAATTTATTTTCACAGTTTTTTTTTAGATTGTATGTCTTTACTAAGGTTTTTCTATAATTTTCCTATGTGCACATAAACAAGGCATTTCTGTTAATAATAAAAGATCCGCTGAATAAAGGAAGTTGCCAAGCCTTCACTAATTACTCCGAGTCAGAGTCTCGAATAATCCCTAATTTCTCATTAAATTTGCACTATTCCCGTCTCCGGGTACGTTTGAAGTAAAAATTTTGATGGAAAATAAAAAAATATAGCAAAGAATAATAAGCGGATGCAGAGAGAGAGAGAGAGAAGAGAGAGAGAGAGAGAGAGAGAGAGAGAGAGAGAGAGAGTCTTAGTGTAATTCCTTTACTTAAAGAATCGTGGGTCTTAAGCCACATTTTGTTGTAATCAGGAAGAATATCATCTTCCTAAATATTTTTCATTCTAGGTTTTCTTAATAATTCGTGTACCAGATTCCCCACCTTCATTGTTGTATATGGTTATGATGTCGCTTCTTTTGCTGTCGCCTTTTTTTCTGTAAAAGAAATTTTTAGATGTCCATTTGTCTATCCGTCATCACTTTTTCTCTCCTTCCTCACATCTTAAAAACTACTGAGACTAGACGGCTACAAATTGGTATGTTAATCATTCACCCTCCAAATCACCAAACATACCAAATTTCAGCCCTTTAGCCTCCGTAGTTTTTATCTAAGGTTTAGCTTAAATAAAAACTACAGAAAACTCGATACTTCGGCGCATTTTTTACTTCCAGATGTTGAGACCAACTTGGCAGTATCCCAGTTTCCCCTGCAATTAGAATCTGATGTTACTGCTGCTCTAGTCTCATTGAAATACTCTCGGAGTCACTGATTCTCTACCTCTCTGAAATCAATTCTCTCCTAACACCGTAACCACCTTACCGCACATACACACACATACAGACATTATTTTTGCTCTTACAAAAGCAAATTCAAAACGTTCTGTAAATATTGTTTCCCCTTTGGCTGACATACTGACATAGCAATTGTTTATTCGCAGAATAAACTAATAAAGCTTTTATGGCCATCGGTTTCATACTTAGTGTAATTCTTCTTCAGTGAGTCCAGTACTCCTGGTCCCATTCTGCATCCCCTAGTCACCTTCTCTTTCTTGATACAGCTGGAGGATTTCTGGGTTTTAGGAAACTGGCAAAACATCTTACTTGTATCTTATTTCAGCTTTCTCCTTAGGGATCCTTGGATAGATGTATGGGTAGATATGTTCTGTTATATGCTAAAAGTATCTTCCTGTCTCGTTTTCATGCAAAAAACAAGTAATTCACATGTTACCATATAACAGAAATCTAACTTGCTTTTTGCGTTGTCTTAACACTGAACAGTTTTCTATATGACTGCATACATTTAACTATGTATGTAAAATTCAAATTTGAAACGTTTCCAAGAGTAACATTTTTAGATTCTGTATTCACCACGGGTGATTTTTTTCCTTATAAATCGCCATAGGTAGTTATTTTAATGATAGAAAAAAATATTCTGTTGCTTAATGTCCATGCAAACCTCAGTTAATGAAAGGCAGGGACGAGTGATTAATGTAAGTGGGGATCAGTACAAACGGACGTTCTGTTCTCTCCTATTTTTCCTGGGACGTTAGTTGGTAAGATCATTCATTTCTGATGGTACCCCTTTGGGTAGTACTTCTGAAGAGGGGATCCCGTAACACCTGCAGGGTCTAAAACATATGCTTCTGTAATGCCTGACTGAATTTCTCCTTGAAGCAGTGCTTATTTTGTTCTTTTATGAAGCTAGGTCAAGTGCTTTCACCCTGTATTCTTTTATTTTTCTTATTTTAATCGTCTGAGAAGAAAAAGGGTCATAAAATTAGCTATAAACTGCAATAAAATCAGCGGTGAAGATCGAAATCAGCCTGTTGCCTTTATTAAATAATTAAGTAAATTATGTAATTATTTAATTATTTGTTTCCATTGTGTTTCTGGTCCTGTTAATACATAGACAGATTGAAGCAATATGCATTTTAACTTCAGGGAAAGATTATGAATTTCTTTATAGATCACTGAGTAATAAAAGTTATTTCCCGAACACAGTTTCATGCATCAATAATGCAAATCTGTGTCTGTGAAATATGCAATATTTTACAAGACTTGATTTACTGCTATAGAATGTAAAATATTATCGAGAGCGAGATTAATGAAAAACAATTTACTGAACCGTTAATCATTGCGAAAATATAAAAAATTGTTTTGAAATGACCTGAATCTGAAAAATATCAGGCTAAAGAGAAAAATAAAAGAAAATAGAAGAAAATTGTTTTTTTTTTTCAGGCATGAAGGCTTTGAACACAGAAATCAAAACTAACGTGCATATTGTGCTGAATGCAATTTGTTTGTGGGACAGTTACAAGAGAAAATAAACCTTTCTCTATTTGGGTCTCCTAATAACTCCTGTAAAAGAGAGAAAGCTACCGCGAAATTCATATTATTCCATTTTGCGTTGCTACAATATGGTTTCTGTCCCTCTATAACTAAATTTGCCACTCTCTCTCTCGACTCATCTCTCTCTCAAGTCCACTAAATAATATTTATGACTTACACGCATTTAATAAATATTTCTTTGGGACTGGTGGTGTAATATTAGTGTTAATCGGTTAAATCATCTAGCGGGAATGTATTTAATTTAATCACAAATAACTGGAGTGTTTAAATACAGGTAGTCTGTCTAGGGGAGGCAGTACAAGAATAAAAGTTACAAGCATCTCTTGCTTTCACTATTTTCAAATATTTGTGGACACTTCACTGAAACCGTTGAAATACAAAAGGCAAAGAAATATAAACACACACACACACACACACATACACACACATATATATATATATATATATATATATATATATATATATATATATATATATATATATATATATATATATATATATATATATATATATATATATATATATATATATATATATAAATAAATATATATATATATATATATATTATATATATTTATATATATATATATATATATATATATATATATATATATATAACTACAAATGTCCTTTAATATCTAATTCGCTCTACCTCGGAATTAATATATTTTCATATATGTTTAACCGAGGGGGAATTTATTAAGCGATAATAGAATTGGCGATCGACAGGCGCGAACCATCGAAGTGGGAGGCGGCATATATTTATATCTCTGCGGTGGCGGGGTGGTCTGGGGCTTCACGCCAGTCCTGGAATTGAGGAGGTCGATGGTTCACGCCTGTCGTCGCTAATTCTATTATCGCTTAATAAATTCCCCCTCGGTTAAACATATATGAAAATATATTTAATTCCGAGGTAGAGCGAATTAGATATTAAAGGACATTTGTAGTTCGATATATGTATATGAATCACGGTAATGTGATAGACTTATATATATATATATATATATATATATATATATATATATATATATATATAATATATATATATATATATATATTGTATATATGTATATATACGCACACACACACACACACACACACATATGTATATATATATATGTGTATGTATATATATATATATAATATATATATATATATATATATATATATTATATATATATATATTGTGTTTGTGTTTGTTTATAGTTCTTTAATTTTTGTATTTCAAGGGTTTCATGAAGTGAAGTGTCGAAAAATATTTGGAAATGATGAAAGTAAGAGATCCTTGTAACTTATATTCTTAGTACTGCATCCCCTAGAAAGACTATATGTATTTAAGCACCCCAGTTATTTGTGATGTGTGTGTGTGTGTGTGTATGCATAAAAGAATAGGCTTTGTAGGTTCTAGATGGAACAACAATGTCAGATATATTTAATCAAGGGAGTATCAAAAGGTGGTGTTTTAATTATGTCCTTTTTGCTTTAGTAATCAAAGGGGTATTCAAATAATTTCTTCAGATATATCTTGTACTCTATTTGTTGATGACCTTTCAATATCCTTTGCAACAACAATGATGGCAGTGGCTGAATGCCTCATTCAACTCTACATTGTTAAAATAGTTAAGTAAGCTAAGATGAATCGATTCAAGTTTTCAGTTAGTGGAAAGGTAACAATGTACTTTTGCCGTAAAGGAGTTCATCCTGATCCAGATCTGTTCATACATGAGCATAGAATGCCATGTATTTCTGAAACAAGGTTTTTGAGTTGGTTTTTGTTAGCAAGCTGCTTTGGATTCAACACTTGAAAATCCCAGGAAAGCAGTGGATGTCCTGAAAGTTCCATTTCATACTTCCTTGGGTACTGATTAAACTCAGATGTTGGGACTAAACAAAGTTTCAGTGTTTAAAAATTAACTTATAAGTGTGACGTCCAAATCTCAGCTAATCCCAACAGCCTTAATAGGTTTAATTAAATACATCATGCAGGATTAGATTGGATACAGGAACATTTAAGTCTTCTCCCATTGAGCGAATGCTTGTGGACGCTGGTAAGATACCTTTGAATCTACATTAACAACATTTTGTTTTAATGGGGAATTGTTTGTACAAAAGTTTGGCATGGCTATGGGTAATCCCTTATCTCCTGTCCTTAGCAATATTTACATGGAATTTTTTGAGACAAAACTCTTACCAATAATTTTGTGCTAAAAAGTTATTTGGTTCAGATATGTGGATGATATCTTCTGTATTTGGCCAGTTCAGTAAAATCTCTAGGAATTCCTTAATAACCTCAATAATTAAGTCCCTTCTATAGAATTTTATTTCTGTAGAGGAAGAAAGAATTGTAATTTGAATTTTCTTGATGTAACTGTCCATAGAAATGATAGAAATTTCACCTTTTCAGTCTTTCGAAAATCAACTAACATTGCCTCTTTTGTTAATTACTACTCCAATCACCATCAAAATGTTAAATTCTCTGTTTTTTCTGGGATTTTCTTAAGGGCTTTATGTGTCTGTAGCCCGCAGTTTATTAATGCTGAAATTAAAACTATTTATGATATTGCATTGAAACTTAAATACCCAAGGACTTTTATACATGTGGTATGTAAAAGAGCTAGAAAAACATTTTATTCAACTAATGACAAACTTGAATTTAGTAAGCATAACATTCTAAAATTACCTATGATGAAAGGTTTTTAGGTATTCCTAGATTTTAAAGCTATTTAACATAAATGTTGTTTTCAGTAATATTAATGTCAAGAGTTTAATAATTAAAAATTCTAAAGATCTTCCAGGCTGCATATATGAAATTCCTTGCAAAGGTGTGAATAAAGTCTATTACGGACAGACCGGTAAATCTCTTTCACAACGCTCTCAAGCAACATCAATATTCTGTGATAACTGGGCAAATATCGAATGCATATTCGTACATATGAGAGATTTAGACCATCATATTAACTGGAGTCAAGCAAGAGCCTTAATGCCATGTAATGACACAGTTAAAAGGAATATCATTGAATCTTGTTTCATCAAGTCAAATAATAGAAATGTTCTAAATTTAAGTCTTGGGTTTATTTAAACTTGATGCTTTCATTATGAAAAAAGTTGTAGATAAATATAAGCAAAAAATAAATATATTCAGCTTTTACATGTTTTGGATGTAAAGATACTTTGTAGTTTCGGTTAGGTTTGTGACCGTGTGATATCCGATAATCCTGGATTATCTCTCTTAATTTTTACCCTTTTGACAATTAACCATCTGGTTTTCTTGATCTTGTTCTGTACCTGAGACCTTTATCTCCAATTGTACTTCATTAACTCCTTGACGATGTCTGAGTATAGACAAAAGCGCTTGGATTTCTGACTATTATTTTCCTGTGGATTCGCTTATTTATGAAGTCACGGTGCATCCACAGTGAATTTTTAAGCATATATATATAAATAAATATATATATATATATATATATATATATATATATATATATATATATATATATATATATATATATATGTATATATATATATATAGTGTGTGTGTGTGTGTATTTATGTATATATTGGTGTTAACTAAATATGTTTCTGAACCGCTGGAAATACTTATAATGAAATTATATGACCCTGTTTTCCAAAATTGTTCCACTTAATTACCAATTAAATTCATGGTGACGATCGTTTCCCATAATCTATTGCACTTTGGCGATAATTATTGCTTTAATCAGTCACACATAACGACCATTTATTGAATGACATAAACAAGGTCAATGCATTAACAGGAAATATTTGTGAGTATATTGCTTGGCGAGGTAGTTAAATTGTCAATCAACAAATATGAGTTAAATTTGAAATTTGGTGCATTAGGGACAATTGTACGAAATTGAATTAACAGCTTAAATATTGAAGAAGATAAAGAGCGAAATTTACCAGCACATACTATGTTCATGACTGTGTACCTGTCAATAATAGTAACACCTATATGTATTTTTTTCGTGTATATGGTGAAACTTTAGCGTTGGAAGCTGTTAAGTCAATTTGCAATATGTATGCCTGTAAGTATGATTGTATATATGAAAAGTTTTCACTCAGGCAAGACAGAAGGTTAGAGCAGGACAGTTGAGTTTAGTATTAAGAATATCAAAGTGTTACGTTCCTCAGTTGAGCAAACGTCATGTCAAAGTGATGCTATATCAAATCGGCAACATGCATGACTAAAACATATGCGATATAAGTAAAGACTAGGCTTTCATAATAGTGTAAGAGTTACACACACATATCACACACACACACAAACACACACATATATATACATATATATATATATATATATATATATATATATATATATATATCTATATATATATAAAGATATTATATATATATATTATCTATATATATAAATATATATCCATATATATATATATAATATGAAATGTAAATGTTCGTTTGTTCAGAATCTTAAATCTCCGAAAGTTCTTCACTGATTGCTTTGAAATTTTGACACAACATTGCATTCGAATACGCGCATGTTTTTATAATGGGGTCTCATCCTACCTCCCCCGTCCGAAGGGAGTAGGGGTGAGAAAGGTTTCCCTGAAACGGAGCTGGTTCTGACCATGAAACGGGGCTGGTTATGCCCGTAGACTTAGTTACTTCACGAATTTACCATACATAATTTCTATATACATATGACTAATCATTTGGAAAAGAATACTATAGGGTTAACATTAATGACATCAGCTTTCACGTGGTAGTAATAAGAATGAGTGAATAATAATTATGCCTCAATCCTCATGTCAAACATTTCCGACATCCTGTAAACTTCATCATCACATGGAAGTCTCCAGCAGAATGTTTCAGTCAGATTTCACGAAAATCGTTCGTCCATTCACAAGATGTTTTGTGGACTACAAAAACGTGAGGGACATCAAATGTCTAATCGAGGATATCTTGTTATAGTATTATAAGAAGAAATGTCACCCATTCATCCGATAAAGTCTGAACCTTGAAATAATATAATTTAGTTGATAGTAATATAAAACAAAATAATATAGTTGAGAGTGATTAAACTATAGTGGGTAAATAGCAGTTGTCCAGCCATCGGTTAGATCTCATTGCCATCTCCAGGTCTGACTTTTATTTTTATTGATTATCTTTATACCTTTCATCGATTGCTTTCTTCGTTTTATAATTAATTTACCCTTCTCAAAAATAATTATCGTCGTCTATTTTGACAGGAAAGAAATTCACACGAACATTAATTCAAACTTCCCCAACCAAATAATGGTTGAAGTGCAATGATAATTACCAAATGGTTTGAAATGGATAGAAATGTATGAGTAATTACAGAGTGAATCTCTTAACACGATTTACTAATTGATTTCTCTTTCTTTTAAAACAGAACACACTTTTTTTTTCTTCTTTGCACAGACAATTCATATTACTTTCGCATGGTACAAAGTAAATTCAATTCATTAATATATTTCATGAACTTCTTTACTGGAGAGTAAATCTATTTTTGATGTTCAGTTATATTAAATTATTCTTTTTGACTTTTTCTTTCAGCTGTTTTTCTTCTTCTGAAAATACTGATATAAAACGACACTTAAAATGACGCTCAGATTTTGTCGTACTATCATGAACAGCAATTACAGATTGCGATCAAAGAAATATATTGTAAAGAGTTTTATACATCATGTTCCCACAGGTTTTTCTTTCGCATTTCAATATTTTCATAAAAAGTTAATAATTTACTTTTAAAAATTCATAATTGCCACTTGTTTTCCGGCAATAAGAACTTTATAACTTAATTGCACACATAAACTCTCTCTCTCTCTCTCTCTCTCTCTCACCCGCCAGCCATAAAACTTCTCCCCAAAAGACTGAAAGGCAGCTGTCGGAATCCATGAAAATTGTTGCCTTTCCTGTTTAATGCTTCCCTCAACATCAATCGTTTAAAAAGAGAGAGAGAGAAAAAAAATATATATATATATATATATATATATATATATATCTATATATATATATAGATATATATATATATATATATATATATATATATATATATCTATATATATATATATATACTATATATATATATATATATATATATATATATATATAGATATATATATATATATATATATATATATATATATATATATATATATATATATATATATATATATATATATATATATATATATATATATCTATATATATATATATATATATATATATATATATATATATATATATATATATATATATATATATATATATCTAGTATATATATATATATATATATATATATATATATATATATATATATATATATATATATATATATATATACTATATATAATATCTATATATATATCTATATATATATATATATATATATATATATATATAAATATACATTATTATTATTATGTTTACGAGTCCTTGAATATTAATTTCTGGTGAAGTTAGATAATTTTGCTAATGGTGCTGCAGAATCATAAGCAAGAAAAGCCAAAAGAGAAATTTAATGGTGCCAGAGTGACAGCCTGAGTAGATAATGATTAGCTTTATTTACAATTTACAGAGTAAAACAATCAGCAAAGGCATACACATCATCATTTAGTAAGATAGAATAATTACACATAAGGAAAACACTGATACTGGGGAATCCATCCCCAGATACATCAGCCACTGATGGATGGCGAGGGATTTTGTGGTAATAAATTAATGCACACTTGGGTCAGGAAGAACTTGTATTAACGCAATAACACTGGATTGACTCCTGGAAGGTAGAGAGATGTCTCATGAGATTAACTTTACTTCAGTATGCCTATCATAGTGACATAGATAAAGAACATGATTCAAGGTGATTAGTTTACTTTTATTTATTGCCAAGGGGAATAATTTGTTAATTTATTAACTGAATTCTAGTACACGCTGAATGATTTGACACTGCACTTGTAAGTTAACGAAGGAAGAATAAGGAAAGGTGAAAACAGGTTGAAAAAAAGAGATAAAAACTAAGGGCAGGTTCCTCTCAAATTAGGCATACCTGATGCGATTGTGTATTGTGTATGCTCTAGCAAAAGTATGAGAGGGGCTCGTTCTTCCTTTAGCAGAGTTTGGCAGGCTTAATCAGCGGATGTTTGTTGTCAGCTGTCACAGGTGAGAGAAAGGCTGCCCTGAAAAAACCCTTGGAAGGGATCATGGGAAGGTAGGTCTTCCACAGACAGTGATTCTGCTGCTGCTGACTCCTTTGAGGTCGTAAAATCATTTCCTCTAAATGGTTTGCCTTTTGGCAATTTCCTTCCCCATACAATTCTGGATTGCAAAGGAAATCCATCAGGAAGGGAACAGATAAACAGGAGTGTTGGAAGGTTGCAGTTCAGTTATCACTCAGTTGTTTTCTCTGGGGGATAATAGAAAGAAAGAGACGATGGGCTTGGACTCTCAGCCCTCAAAACTACCATATTTACACTATAAATTCATTTGGTTATTTATTTTTAACTTAAAGGTTTCAGTTTCTTATCAGACATAAGGCCCAATACTCATGACAACTCCCCCTTTAAACAGGTTTTCCAGCCCCTTTCAGGTTGGAAGGTCTGTAAGCGAGGGCCACTGCCAGATGAAACTGAACCTTACGTCCTCAAGTCTGGCACTTCACTTTACTGAAAACATAAAGATAAGGTGAGATTAACTGAGAATCGACCCTATCTATGACTAAGAGCAAGGTGCTTACGCTCATTTAAGTAATGTACTGATTGTGGGGTTGGCTAACCCTAGTAAGTCTAGTAATAAACTAACTGAATGCCACACAGAACCAAGCTAATGCAGCACTATCAAAATGATAAGCTAGCTAACATGTGGATGAAATATCCCTAAGATGAATGAGAATTGTTTAACTACAAGCAGGTTAAATATGAGTGGGAGGTGTGAGTTGCCCCACATTTATTTATAAAGGACACAAGTACCCTGAGAGCTTGGTGGCTCTGTTAAGAGAACAGAAATCTGATAGTCAAAATAATGGAATTATCCAGAAAGAACTTACTGAAAAGTATCGATATTGGTATCGGCTTTTCAATGAGTATTGGTATTGGAGCATCTATAGTTTATATACATACAATAATCCGGTTGTGGGGGCCAAAGGAACTATGCACCTGTGAGGTACTGGAGGATGGGTGATACATCTTGTAGGCACTGCCCAGTCGGTAGCAGTCAGTGAATAGTGTTGACCATTTCTCATTAATGTTTAGAGCTAAGGGGCTGGGTGCATAATGGAAGAAGTCCTCAGGTTGGAGTCGATTCAGTTAGTCCTCAAACTCCTCGTATTCAAAGACATTGGTCCAGTGCCGCAAGGCTTGGGTCTTTTTATAGGATCAGTTGGGCTAAGCTTGACCAATCTCCTTGGGAAGGTCTCGCCATCTTTACATCCAACACTCATCAGTGATCACATATGCCCTTGATACAGCAATCCTGACTGTCTCAAGTTTTCCCTTGTCAATATTTTCCAAGGTATTTAAGGCGTCCTGATCCTTTCTGGCCATGTGTTTTGCTAGGATTATGGCCTTCTCAGTGTCAGTCTGATTGTACTGCAAGAAGAGGCTTTCCACCTGTTCCAGCCATACCTCTGGCTCTGCATCATTCAAGTGCGGCATGAGGTGGCTGATATTTGAGATAATGGAAGAAGCAGAATCCAGGGTGGATGGTCAGCTCAGTGTTGGGCCAGTGCCATAGTACTAGCATGCTTGGTTTGTTCGATTCCAGCTTCCTTCGCTTTTAAGGTTAGCTCCTTCTCCCTTAGGGCAAATGTATGGTGTCATTGGTTCTCCTCCTGCATCTCTTTCTCTTCTTGTCTCAGCTTTTCCGGCTACAGTTCATACTCTCTTTTGTGTTCCTTTGCTTTCTTATCATACTTTTCCTTACTTACACGAAAGTTTTGTACCCCTTGGTGGACATGTTGCTAATGATTAGAGCTAGGTTAGACCTTTTCTAGAAATACTCAAAATTTTAGGTTAGGACGGCCATGCAAGCAAATGAGCAGAAAAGGAAATGACACTCTGAACTGTGCAGATTGTATGCAAAATTAGGAAGTGGGCTAGCAAGGGTGATTGTAAATGGGAGAGCACCTCTGAGGCAATTCTAAATGGCTTTGTACTTGATTAGCTACACAGGAATGTAAGTGCCCCTTAGGATCAGTAACACTTGCAGCATAGAGTGCCCTGGGATAAAGGTGGCACTGGCACTGATGTGCAAGGCGAGTTCTGAAGAACAATTGACTGTTACAAAGAACAGTAGACTTGTTAAAGAGGAATGGGTAGGCTACGTTTACACGAGGTGATCAATAATAGGCTAGCCAATATGCAGAGGCTGATTGTTTAACAAAGTAAATAATTAAATAAACATTCAGTGCCATAATGGGCACAATAATATACTGGGTTTGATAATGCACAAATAGACTAGGTATGTACAGTTGTGAACAAGTCCGCCTGTTACACCTTGGTGAGAGATGTCGATAAGTTATATGATAACTATGTTTACTAAGGGGGTGGAGGGCTCTTTCTCAGTTAGCAAGAGTTACATCAATCAGCTCTAGAGTTTTTGTGGGAGGAGTCGTTAGGTATGGTTGGGATAAAAAACACAAACGCATGCGCAAAGAAGTCTTAACAAGTTATGTCACTGTAACTAAGATTACTGTCTCACTTTTATTAGAAGTTTGTTCATTAAGATTCCATTTAACTTTTGACCATGGAGTTCTCAGTACTTAAAATCTATAAATTTTAGTTATTTTGGTATTGGCAATAATCATGAAAATCATAACAGGATATGTTAACAGCGTCATATAATCATAGTGGCTTAACAGTTCACAGTATCAGTTTCAGTGCATTTCCTTAAAATACTATAACAGGAAGCAGCATTTGATTGAATATACCGAAAAATGCAGTGAAGGTGTTGAAAATCTCCGACACCCTAGCCTCTCTCTCTCTCTCTCTATCTCTCTCTCTCTCACACACACACACTCACATATACATTTAAGTATATATATATATGTGTGTATGTGTGTGTGTTGTGTGTGTGTGTGTTTGGAGGTATAGGGCGGTGTGGTCGGGGGCGGAGTTATTGTTGTTAAATAATCTTACAGGTTTTGGATTTCTAAAATGTAATTCAAACTGACAATCTTTTTGCTTTTGCTCTACCGATGTCCTCAGCCTGGCTTTGCTACAACTGTATTTGGTGGGGGTAAGGTGGGCTAATTGAGACCCGATGAGTGGACGAGAGGTAGATTTGCTCGTGGATAGATTGTATGGTTAACAAAAAGCTCTACTTTAAAGATTTTCTTGTTTATCTTTAATGCAATAACAAGACATTTAAAAGAAGAAAGATGGGTTAAACTCACTGTAACTAAGATTACTGTCTCACTTTTATTAGAAGTTTGTTCATTAAGATTCCATTCAGAGAGAGAGAGAGAGAGATGCTAGGCGTTATTGATGAATGAAAATGAAAGAATTAGGGACAGAGAAAATTCCACAACATGCAATAGAAAGTGAAGAAGGACTCCTAAACTTGGTGCAAACTTTTAACCATTCCCATATGGTGAAGTTAATTCGTTTACCAGTGATAACAATTATTTACATTCATGATTGGGTTTGTATTTCCTGTTGAATATACTGTAGAGGTTATTCCATACACACCGTACATAACAGTAACTATTGCATGTTATGGATAAACGCATCATGTACTCGGCTTATATTTTTGAATATATTAATTGTGATACAAGTTTTAATGTCGTACGGACAGAAATGCATTTCGCTGTTATGATCATCATTCGTGTGAGGATAACTAAGACACGGACGTCTCTATTGTTAAATAACCCCTTCAGTCATTTACCAGTCCATTGTGGAAATGGAAAGGGCTATTTGGAGAAATGCGGTTTAATGATATTGTCTCAGGGTTCTTTATTTTCTAGAGAATTTTCAAAGAAATCAGGATAGCGAAATTCCCTTTAGCTTTTGAACTCCTTTTAGAGATCAAATTCACCTTGTTAATAAACAAATTATAATAATCATGACTTGCAGTTAAACCATATGCATAGGTTTATTACGATTTTTTACATTGTTTGGAGCTGTGCTGAGTCATCACACGACATGGAAGTTCAGCGGAAGTCATGGGGTAATCCATATATACACACAATTTTTACATTTATATTAAATCTTAGTGAGAAGTACAACCACTTTCTTCTCCATCACCTCTTCCAATCTGTTAGGCAGAGAAGCTACTTGGTTTCTGAAGATGTGAGGTCGGTTGCGGAAGAAGCTCCCATGTGTTCGCAAGTGGTCCTAAAGTTGATCTGGTCTCCTCTCCCTCTCAGACTCCCAGCAATTTACAAATTAGCCCAAACATTCTCTATGGGGTTCATGCCTGCACCCTTACTTGGCCAGTCAAGCAATTGCAGATCCTTTCGACCTTCAGACCATTCCTGGACTATTCTGGCCGTATGGATGGGGAAGCGGTCGTGAATGAAAATGGCTGGACCAGTTGGCTATTTTTTTCGTTAATACTGTATATATATATATATATATATATATATATATATATATATATATATATATATAGATATATATATATATATATATACATGGGTGCGTGTGTATTGGCATTTATGAATGGGTATATTTCTTTTCTGCTAGAAATTACTCCAAGTTTTGCTCCTATTTTTCTCACACGTAATAACTCTTACTCTCAACATGAACACATTACCCTTCCTCTCGTGTAACGTTAATAAAATCCTACAAAACAAAATCCTATAGAGGTACAGTATTCTAATTTCTCATTTACCAAACTTCATCCACTGTTTTCATCCTCCCACTTACGTTAATGTCCTCTCAAACCACCGGTTTTGGTTGGAACGCTTCGTTATTTCCTGCGTAATTTCCCTGTTTTTCTTCGTTTTCCAGTATATAAAAATCTACTTCATTTTCCCATCTGCATTCTTCGTGAAAACTGTTCTCACATCTTTCTTTTCAAACTTGGTTACTTCGACTAAATTCTTAAAAACCATTCTGAAACACTTTTTTTATCTCAGTTGAAATAGTCTTCTTTTTGTGTATACTTGCGTGCATGTGTTTTCACACTTCAAGTGCACTAGATTTACATAATTAGAATAATCATGGTTGCTTCATTTGTATCATCCCGATAACTCTCCCTTTAAAATATGCGATGAAATTACCATAAGTTAATAACTCCATTGGTTTTCATTATATTATAATTAATAATAACGATAATAATATTAATAATATTGGTTAATATTTTGAACCCTTTCATCCTACTAAATAAACGACTTTGTGTATTATTACCCTGAGGGGGAACAACGTTTACACCCTTGCCAATTATGTTGGGATTACGCCAGCAACTCTCTCAAGTGCACTTGCCTGTAAGTATTCCTTGAAAAAGATGATCCTGTCATAAAAAAAACAATTTCATTTTATTACTGGGATAGCTTGCAAAAGTTTGAAAATTTATAGTGTCCTTTATCAGACATTACAGCTCTGGCAACACTAGTTTCCCTTGATGTAAATAAGGTCAATAAACCGTGTAACAGAGATGAATATTTTCATTGTTAAATTATCATACACCTGAAATTATCCATTTGAAATAGTCATAAATGACGAGTTTCACATTCATGTGAAAGTTTTCTGAATTGCCTCATATTTTCCGAAAACAATTTTACAAACTGGAAACTTCTCGCAAAAAATCCAAATATACATTTCCTACACTGAGGCATTGGTTTAATTTCTGCACGAGCCACCGTCCTTTTTTTTTTTTTTTTCCTTGTAATAAAGAAACCAAGAAAACCAGCCTCAAAACTTTAGTGGTTTCATATTATTAACTCTTCCATAATGCCCTTTGTTTGAACTTTATCGTCTTTGGGAATGTAACAGATGTAAAAGAGAAAGAAAAGAGGAAAGTGATTATGTGATCAAGGAAAATAAAAATGCTGAAGGAAACTCTAGAGATTATTCTGGGGCTTCGCTTGTTTGGGTCATAAGTCAATTGACTTTTTCATCTTGCACATCTGTTTTATTTAGTCTCCCCAATAATCCATACTTACGTAGATAGAGTCTTAGTTTTTTTTAAGCAACTGTTTTTTATGTTTGATGCGTTTAACAGGGAAACCATAAAAAAAACTCTCGCAAGAGGCCATTAGAATTATCTGATACCATTATGGGAGCGAAGGTATATGAGAGAGTTGAGTTTGGCGAGACTGCTAAGTATGGTTTGGTAATGTTGAAAGAATGCAAAACGAAAGGCAGATGAAAAGAATATCGAAATAAAAAAAGATTAAGGAGGTGAAGGCATAGAAGATGTCGGATAGATGGAATGGGGTGTTTTATTGAAAGGAAGGGCCTTTGTATATAAGGACCTTGAGAGTGAGTTTACGATGGAGGTAGAGTTCGCAGTGCTGCTAAAAAGTAGGAGTATGAAAGGACAACTGTAGAGGAGTTTTTCTGCTCAGGGGTTTAATCCACGAGTTTAAAAGTGATTGCAGCCATTGTCCTTTTTCTTTACCTGAAGAAACCGCATCAGAAGGAATACTCGTAGCCTATATACGTATAACTCTTCCCAATAGAAGAGTGAAACGTAATGGATGCCATTATGTAGTCTGACTAACCTGTGCTAAATTATTGGTAAAATCAGTAATGGTAACTACTAATGATATCTTTACCGCTACTACTGAATAGATAACAATGACAAAGACTGGATATTCCAGAATAATAATGGACTGTTTCTGTCTTCGGAGTTGACGATCTAAGGAAATGATTGAAAAAAATATCATCAGGTCATTGCATATAGCATTACTTAAATAAGCATCAGAATCTAGTCTCAATCTACGTATTGCGTGTTCAATTCCTCTTTTTATTAGTTATATTTAATTATGGAAATGATATTGATAGTCAGCACACAATTGTATTATTTAATGTCGTGCCATTTCTTCCTTGTTCATTAAAGAAAGTATGTGTGGGATTGTGCATTAGAGTCATACGTGGTTTCAACGACACATAACAAGTCCAATCATTTAATAAGTCTGTATATAATGTATATAAATGAATATTCTTACATCATACCCCACACATGTAAAATAGGACGCTTAAACCATACCCTCTGTTGGCTTCTTTATCAAGGAAAACACACAATCAGGTAATGATGAATATGAAAAAGATATAGGTGATATGAAATGTAGTTGCTAAAAGCGCTCATAGTGGACTATGTGTTTTCGAGAGTTATATTTTAAATAATATCATTTTTTTGTATTCATCTCCCGAAGTACCAGCGTGGTTTCCCTGCAATGAAAACAATATATTGCTTTAGGAGATTCAAAAGAAACAGGAAATGGCAGAGTAAACCATTGTAGATGTAGGAGTAGGAACGAATCCTCTGTATGTTAAGCCGGACTTGAATTGTGAGAAAATCGTTGGGGAGGTTCAGATTAAAAGGACAGTCACTTTTTGTAAGGTTTTGGCTCTGTTTCATAGATTAGAGGCACAATATGATGGCGATATTAATCCATATTTTACCCGTTACTCATTTCCATTTGAGTGGAAAGATTAAGAAGATCCACTGGAAGAATAGTGAATGAAAGTTTGCAAATATGATATAGTTATCTAATGATGAAAGCAAATGGAAAACACTAACGTACAGATTGTATGGATGGAAGCGATTGGATTTGTCAATAATTGTAATTCTATCGCAAGCCACTCAATAATCGAATAGTCCGGAAATTTTAATACTACCATTAAGTGTGACGTAAGTTGCAGTAAAGAGTGCATGGTAAATGAGAAAAAGAAAAGAGTGAAATTATTTAGGCAATATTATTATTATTATTGGGCACAATTTTCAGTGTCGAAAATGATAACAATGATTGCAGGTCCACAATAATATCGCATGTGAAGTATATAAAGTGTTTAATAATAGGAGCTTTCGAACCCTGCACCAGGTTCATCCTCAGCCAAGTGAACATTATACATTTAAAAATCTGTCGAAGTAAACTTCTGAATAGGACAATTATTCCACCATGACGAACGCAAATGAAGGAAGCGCTCAACAGCCCAACTAGGTGATTCCGTTGTTGTTGTTCGAATTCCTGCTGGTTATTCTGCTGGAACGTCTTGTGGGCTGTGATGATGCTGCACGGTGTTCCCTTGGCGATGCGGCTGCAACAATGCTGGACATCACGTCCCCCGTGTTGTAATCTGTCTGAGGGAGGAGAGCAGAAGAGGGGGCAGCATCAGGCGGAGAAAAAACAGAGCTTGTCTAAGATTAAAATTTTTAACAAAGTTTTTAAGAATGCAAAAATTGACTAATGGGTCTTCCCCAACGAACGACTTGTTACCGTAAAAAGCTTCTCCTAAGTTTATGGCGGCGCCTTCCACTAGTCTTCTAGTTTGGACATTGTTATTTTTAAAAATTATGTTGGATCCATCCCAATTCGGTCTATGGTTGTTCTTAAAAGCATGGGAGACTATTGCATTGTTTTGTGCATGAAGTGCATATGCTCGTTTGTGTTCCCTTAATCAGGTCGGTAATCCTCTTCCACTTTCCCCAAAATATTTTTCCTTGCAGTCATGACAAAGGGATCGTAAAACTCCCGGAATGATAGTATTTTTATCGTTATTGTTATTTCTAATTAGTTTATGGCTAATGGTGTTTGGGTATTTAATTTCCTAGGAACATTTTCAGGTGCTCACCTTTTACACTCACATCAATTCATCCAGCGCGTTAGGGAGTTAGGTAGTGTTGACGGCAGTATGGCCAGCCTTGATGTTACGGCTTTGTTTACAAATGTCCCCTTAGACTATGTACTAACTAATCTAAAAGAAGAACATGATCTTGGCAACATTAGTTTTCCTATTCCAGTAGACCAATTCTTTGCACTTATTAAATTATGCGTTACCTCAACAGTGTTCCAATTCAATAACCAAGGATTTGCCCAAAAGGAAGGTGTAGCTATGGGTTCCCCCTTGTCCCCCGTACTTGCAAATCTATGTATGGAGTTTGTTGAAAGGGAAATCTTAAACAGGTGTGATGATACATTAAACCCATTGCTCTGGGTTAGGTATGTAGACGACATATTCGTTGTCATCCGAAGAAACGATCAGAACTTAAACAGATTATTAGAAATAGCCAACAGTATTCTCCCCTCCATAAAATTCACAATAGAGAGAGAAGTAGATTATAAGCTACCTTTTTTGGACGTACTAGTCATTAGAGATCACAATAATTATAAATTTCAATTCTCGGTGTATCGCAAAACAACCAACTCAGAAAGTTACATACATTTTTATTCATTCCATGCCAATAACATTAAGAGCAATATAGTAATGAACTTTGCCCTACGTGCTTTTAAAATATGTGACCCGGAGTTTGTCGATGGAGAAATTCAGCACATACGGTCAACTTTCAGAGGACTAAGATACCCCGATCATTTTATTGACAAAGCCATTTCACGAGCTAAGAAAGCATTTTATCGTCCTGTTAACAACCCCAAGGAAAAACCCAACAGATTCTTACCCCTCCCATTTAATCCCAACCTCGACAAATTATGTAATTACGTTAACAGTAGCCAGAAAGATACCAAAATAGTTTTTAAATACCCAAACACCATTAGCCATAAACTAATTAGAAATAACAATAACGATAAAAAATACTATCATTCGGGAGTTTACGAAATCCCTTGTCATGACTGCAAGGAAAAATATTTTGGGGAAAGAAGAAGGGATTACCGACCTGATTAAGGGAACACAAACGAGCATATGCACTTCATGCACAAAACAATGCAATAGTCTCCCATGCTTTTAAGAACAACCATAGACCGAATTGGGATGGATCCAACATAATTTTTAAAAATAACAATGTCCAAACTAGAAGACTAGTGGAAGGCGCCGCCATAAACTTAGGAGAAGCTTTTTACGGTAACAAGTCGTTCGTTGGGGAAGACCCATTAGTCAATTTTTGCATTCTTAAAAACTTTGTTAAAAATTTTAATCTTAGACAAGCTCTGTTTTTTCTCCGCCTGATGCTGCCCCCTCTTCTGCTCTCCTCCCTCAGACAGATTAAACACGGGGGACGTGATGTCCCAGCATTGTTGCAGCCGCAATCGCCAAAGGGAACACCGTGCAGCATCATCACAGCCCACAAGACGTTCCAGCAGAATAACCAGCAGGAATTCGAACAACAACAACGGAATCACCTAGTGGCTGTTTGAGCGCTTCCTTCATTTGCGTTCGTCATGGTGGAATAATTGTCCTATTCAGAAGTTTACTTCGACAGATTTTTAAATGTATAATGTTCACTCTGCTGAGGATGAACCTGGTGCAGAGTTTCGAAAGCTCTTATTATTAAACACTTTATATACTTCACATGCGATATTATTGTGGACCTGCATCATTGTTATCATTTTCGACACTGAAAATTGTGCCCACTATATATATATTTATATACATATTTATATATATATATATATATATATATATATATATATATATATATATATATACATATATATGTATATATATATATTATATATATATATATATATATATATATATATATATATTATATATATATATGTATATATGTATGTATATATATAGAGAGAGAGAGGTGGATAGCTTTGATGAAAAGGTTGAGGCCTACCTCAGCGAAGAATTACTTTATACCCAAATAGATAAACACAGGTCTAAATGTCCCACCGTAGATAGCACAATTTTTAACGGGACAGGCCCGAGGGATAGAGTACAGAGAGACACGGACTTTCTCCTCATCGTCTGTGTGCAAAAGTTGAGTATAACAAAAGATCGATCGATCAAAAGCAACAGCAGTTGCGTTGTTTCAACTGCAATAAACCAGGACATCCAAAAGAAATTGTGTAGGGTTAAATATTGCGGAATGTGTAAAAGTACCGAGCATTATTGGCAGTCTTGTCCGTCTCAGATACGGAGAGATGCGAGGCCTGCACCGCAAGGTTCTGGTAATTATAATGTGAGAAACTTCCCAGGCGGGGGTCAAACAGAGGGCAAAGGGATCGGCGAAAATTTTAAGGAAGCCCGATCAACAAAAAGGGTAACAGGTGATGGTACATGCCATTGTGGTCTCGTGGGGGGAGGGGCGCCCCCAGAGCCCAAGCCCATAGTCTATGGAACAGTAGGGGATGTGGATATCCCGGTTTTTCATAGACACTGGGGCATCAATAAATCTAATGGACTATAATTTGTATCAATCCATGTTCTCCAATTACCCTTTGCTTTCA
The DNA here is from genome assembly GCF_015104395.2 of Macrobrachium nipponense. Lineage (NCBI taxonomy): Eukaryota > Metazoa > Arthropoda > Malacostraca > Decapoda > Palaemonidae > Macrobrachium > Macrobrachium nipponense. The sequence continues at coordinate 87,600,679 of NC_087209.1, read as the reverse complement.
GCCCTCTACGGAGACGGTGTGTGATGTGCAAGCCCATAGATTAACACCCTGGGTTGGTACAAATAAGGTTTGCTCTCGGTGACAGAGTGTTGACAGAACCTTTTTGGTAATAAAAGGAATTGTCTTAGGTAATAAAATCTTGTTGGGTCATCCTGCTTGTAGAAGACACAAAATTTCGATCCATGCGGGTGCTAATGGGATAACAATAGGGAAAATGAATTACCTCATACCATAGAGGACGTGAATAGAATGGAGGACATGGAGGTTATTAAAAGAGGAGAGGTGCTCGGTGGTATTAATGGCGGTGATACGAGTGTTATGGGGAAAGGTAATGTAAAACACACGTGGTGATCTGGGAGATGATTACGGGGGTTCTATCAGAGTTCATAGTGGTAACAATGATACTAACAATACGGTGATGATACTAATATGGATGTTGTTTCTGATACTAACAATGCTGGGGATAATACTGAGGGTGGTAATTTGTATGGGGCGGTGGCAAGGGGAGATACTAACCACAAATATAGAGGTGTTTTATTTGAAGACATTATGTTACTACCAGGTTCAAAGGTTATGGTAAAAGTTAAATTGAAGGAAATGAGAAAACCCACAGATGTGTGTGTTATTGAAAACAGTGAAAAGCTCAGGGGAGTTGTTAGCACGGCATCGGTGAACAGTGTATCCAAGAATGGGGTTACGTGGGTGGAGCTATTAAACTGTAATGATACAGTTAGGAGATACCAGAAAAATACATATATAGTAGACTTCCATGATTGGAACTGCGATAGTGGTTCTGTGGCTATCGTAGAGGGGAAACCTGAGTTTTCGGAGGCAGAAATACAATCAAGGAAACAAACATTTAGTGAACATTTGGCTAATGCGGATTATAGCGAACACGTTGAAGCGATAATAAGCGGGGCTCTTTGGCGGAACTTTGAGGATAACGGTAGCCTTGCAAGGTGATAAATTGGGGTTGACTAATGTGTTAGAGAATAAGGTAAATTTGGAGAGCAACAACAAAACCTATTTATATTCCTGCATATCGCATACCTTTCAAAATCAGAGAACAGTAGAGAAAGAAGTTTAATAGATGGGGAAGAAAGAAGGAATCATTAGACCCAGTGTGTCTCCTTACAAACTTTCCCTTGTTAGCGGTACTAAGAAAGACGGTTCGGTCCGTGTATGCGTCGATTTTAGACGTTTAAATGAGAAAACGATCCCTGACCGCTACCCAGTTGCGTGCATACCAGATCTTTTTGTCGAAATTGGGGGACATAATATTTATAGCTCAATTGATTTGGCGCAAGGTTTCTTACAGGTCCCTCTCAGCGAGAGTAGCAAGGAATATACCGCCTTTTCAGTGCCCAAGGGGACACTATGAATTTACGCGAATGCCTTTCGTTTATCGGGCAGTCCGATGACTTTTACCCAGGTTGGTGAACACAGTTTTGCACGGGTTATTGGGCAAAAAATGTTTTTGTGTATATGGATGATATCCTGATCGCAACGGACACGATCGCGCAACACCTGGAAGTGCTTACAGAAGTACTTAGGAGGCTTAGATTAGCGGGGTTGAAAATCAAGCTAGCCAAGTGTTCGTTCTTGAAAAAGCAGATCACATATCTAGGTCACGTCCATATCTAAGGAAGGGGTTAGAGTAAATGACGATAAAGTCAAAGCAATAGCGATTTCGCATCCCCAGATCAAAGAAAGAAAGAGATTAAGTCATTCCTGGGTATCGCCGGTTTCTTCAGGAGTTCGTAAAAGGGTTTTTCTAACATAGCAGCTCCCCTAACTGATGTGTTGCGGGAAGACGTTCATTTCAATGGAAGGAATCCCAGGCGGAGAGTTTTCAAAAGCTTAAAGATGCGCTAATGAATCCCCTGGTTTTGAAGTTTCCAGATTTTAAGGAACCTTTTACATTAGTGACTGATGCAAGCCAGGAAGGCATAGGTGCATGCCTTATGCAAAAGTTTGATGGGAAATTTCATCCTATAGCTTTTAATAGCATGAAGTTCAGGGACAAAAGGCAGTAACAAGAAGTCCATGGCCGCCATAGATAAGGAAGCCTTTGCAATAGTGTCGAGCTTAGTTCATTTTAAAATGTTACTGATGGGGAATAAAGTAGGTCCTACAGACCACAAACCGTTTACTCGATCTTTTTAATAAACCCGATTTGTCTCCCAAAAGAGCTCGATGGTTTCTAACTATCAGAGATTTTTGATGCAAAGCTCAAAATATAGAGGGCAAATTTAATGTTTGTCGCGGACGCTTTGAGCAGGAGTTTTCATGACGCGGAAGGTTTCCAAGTCGCGCAGGTCACTAAACGAAGCCATACAATGGGATATACCCTCATAGAGCTAAGGCAAGATGAAGACGAGGTCTTAGCAGATGCGAAAGCATTTCTGAGAAGGGAATTAGTCAAGAAACGTTATAGCTTGCCTTTTTCGGGTTGGAGTTAGAAGGAAATCTGTTGGTTAGGAAAATTAAATATAAGTTGAGAACCAGTGAAAGTAAAAGGAGATACGACACAGATCGTAATTCCGAAAGTCCTAATTCCAGTGGTTTTAGATATAGTTCATTGCAGGTTCGGTAGTCCTCACTTGGGAATAGAAAAAACTTATGAGTGAGGTTCGGGCTCAAATACATTTGGAAAAATATGGTAAAGATGTGGAAAATTTCGTAAGGAATTGTGCGGTGTGCAACGCATGTAAGCCTGCTAGGACAACAACGTCATGCAAATTAGGATCGTATCCTATACCGAGTAAAACTTTTCAGAGAATACATATGGACGTCTTAGGGAATTTTTGTGAGTCTAGATACGCGAACAAGTACTTGCTAGTGATAATAGATGAACTTACAAGGATAGTAGAAATTTTCCTACTTAAGCATAAAACGGCCGAAGAAGTAGCCATAGCATTTTTCAATGGTATCGGTTGCAGATACGGTTCACCCGAAGTTCTATTAACCGACAATGGGAGGGAATTTGTGAACAAAAAACCTTGGATGTTTAGCTGAATTCATGGGAATACAAAAGTAACAATTATTCCATACAAAGACCCGAGGCTAATGGTTGTGGACCGAACGAGCGAACAGGAAAGCGTGCTCGAAGGGCTCAGAAAACGGTAGGTGGTAATGATAGAAATTGAGACAGATATATTAACGTTTGTTAGACATAGCATTAAACACCCTATGGTTAGTGATTCAATTAAGTAAAATGTCCCTTTTGAAGCTTTGTTTGGTTATCCAGCGCGAGGCACATTTGATTTGTTAACTACGCCTCACCAGGGGAGGGTTATGGGTTGAAGGCGCTGATATCCACAGCGAGAGAGAGACACGCATGTCTTAGCCGCAATCTCGAGTCCACAACCAGAGATATGGTTCAAAAGAGTATTAGTAAATCATCTGATCCCAAGATCAATGTCGGTGATAAGGTATTTTTAAAACTAACGAGAGAAATGAGGTTAAATTACAAACTAGGCCCGAAGTTTGAAGGTCCTTTTAAAGTCATTGAAGAGAAAATTGGAAATAGGTTTGTAGTTTTAAATGAACGAACAGGTCAGTCGAAGCTAACACATACCTCGAAATTGAAAAGAATTGGTTGTGGCAATTAATATATGATCACGCAATTGCATTCATTTTTTTTTCTTGTTATCTGTTTTTGTAATTTGATGACAGAATTGGCTTTGCATTTTTTTTTTCCTTCTCCTTTGTTTCCTTCGAATGTTTTTCTCTCTTATTGTATGTAAGTCTGCGCGTTTTGGCGTAAGATTTCGGGGTAAATATTTTTCGGCAAATGTTTGATTAGTGAGAAACGGGATGGTTTTTTTTAGCGTGAGGTCAGTAATTAAATAGAGGAATTATTTATGTCACCTGAGGGGTTGGTGTTATTATAATAAAGATGATGGTTTATGTATAATGAGATGGTTCTGGGGAGTGCTTGCTTTACGAAGTTTCAGTACTAAACAATTTTTTTTTTGAGAATCACGCGTTTCTAGCGTAGCGGGGAGTACTGAATATGCTGCAATGCTAAGCACCTGACGTGTTCATAGGTGGGTTTCTTTTTTTGCTGAATAGTTGCTGGTAAATGGAGTCCGGTTGCGAACCTTCCCTTTGAATTGTGACTCGGGGATTTGCACGGTTTTCGGAGATGCCGATTATGACATTTCACGAGAACGTGTCATATAAGGGGATTTTTTTTTCTTGTCGATAGGGTTGCTGCGCTAGCAGATTCTGTAACGGTACACATTCCTTTTTGGAAAAAGATGTTGAATTATATATGTTTTTTTTTTTCTTTCTTAACGTCGTCCGAGATGATTAAACAACTGACAGCTTTCCTTTTCTTTTCTTTCTCGTTTCTGTCAGATGCTGAAATATTGTTTAATCGTCGCCCTGGGATTAGTGGCGCTTGCAAAGACGAAAGTACGCCTGGGTCCCGGAGTGCTAATTGAAGAGACCATTGTATGGTTAATCATCGGATAAATTACGCAGAGCATCGAGTTCGAAAGTTTGGTTCAGCCAGGTTAGAACTCGAAGGATCGCGAAGCAGAGTCGAAGGACTGATAAACAAGTTAGACGAACTTGAGACTACAAGAAACTTGTCTGCATCACTGGGACGTCTCTTAACGGAAATTAAAATAACTGCAAACAGGGTCCAAGGCAAGATCGGGGAAACACTCACTTGGGTCCCAGAGACAAAACCAGTTGGGGGGAGGGACCCGCCTAGAAGACAGAAAAGGGCAGTGCAGTTGTTGGCGGCGGGGAGTGTAGCAATTGCAGCCATAGCAGGAGTGGCAATAGCGGAGTTTGGTGAAGTTGGAATATTAGAGGCGGAACTCGCCGAACATGGGAACAAAGCTCTGAATTCTCTAAGAGGGAGAAATGAGAAATTGGAAAAAAAACGGATTTAATGAGTTGAGGAAATCAAGTAACATATTACACGCGACAGTAAAAGGGATCCGAGAAGACCTAGACGTCACCATAACATTTTTCACTATACACACTACACTGTTGAAATATTGAAAAAGAAACAGAATCTTTGTGAATGAGATCAAAAGTCAAGTAGAAGCGATTATAGCAGCTTCAACAAGGGAAAAGTTTTCGAGGGAAATGTTTGCCAGTTTGGGTAAACTTTGGAGTAACCTTAACCTTAAAAGACGCAGCATATGAATGGGGATCAAATATAATTTTTACGGGGAATTACTTCATAGATACTATGGGTTTTAAAGGTACAGTTATCTGATAAGGGGTTACTTGTTGACATACCTGTTAGCGAAAAAAAATAAAAAACCATTTCACAGTTATATACTTAGGCCATTTCCTAGTTCTTTCCAGGGGACGGTAGTGGTTGGACGGGGTTAGAGGTTATGTATATATTAGGTGAGGAATTCCAGTCCTCAGCAGTTGACTATGAACTGGGATGTGTGTTAGTTTACGATAGATATGTGTGTGAAAGTCGGATATTTACTCTTCGACGTATTGACCTGTCAGGTTGCGAACTAGAATTAGCTCACGAGGACTTACCGACTCATTGTAACTTTAGAGAATTCCCCGATTCATACCAAGTAATATCGACGGAGACGACGACAGCGGTCTTCTGCATCAGATGCAAGATTTCTACTATGTGCAACGGAGACAACAATTCGCTCATTCTACAGGGATCCCAGCTGTTTGACAGTTCCTGCAGGATTCTTACAGACTTCTTCATGGTACTTAGTCGGCGTGTCTACAACTCGTCGATAAAGACGTTTTCACCGACACCTACACGGAAGCCATAAGGCGGTTCGAATCCCGCCTAAAGTGGAGTCCGTTTTACAAGTCCCGCCACTTCGAAGATAGTGGAGTGAAGATGAACCTTTTTTTTTTTTCGACTGACCGCTATTACTATACCAATAGTAATGATCATGTTAGGCGCTATACTGATCGCCATTTGTGTACTTGGAGTCCTTAAACTTTTATGCATTCGACGAAGCACAAGTGCTCCGGCAACGGAGGTGGCTCTAAGTCATGTGGTACATTGATACATTGGGCATTAGTTGCCGATATGGTGTGAGACGGGAGTGCATTATTTTCTTTTTTGAGCCAGCCTCTGGTTTTATATATATTGTAAGACGCTTGTGTATCTAGAGCTAGGCGGGAGCTAGCATGGGGTAGCCGAGCTCCTCTAAAGAGGTGAAAAGAGGGGGAATGGCTAATAATATGTTTAAAGTGTTTTATATAATAATAAAGTCACATAGCTCTACTCGCCTAGAGACAAGGGGTGGTACGCTGCAAAGTTCACATTGGAGAAAAAGGTATTTGCTGGACAAGCAACTTGTCTCAGAGGTCGTTCCCCGTTTGCGAGGCATGTGCATTCGTTTGTACGCGTATTACAGGCCTACTGGTTTCAGGAGGTACTTGTGGAAGACGCATTCTTTGTGCAAAAGAGAGAACAAGTGGTTGCTCCAAGTGTCGGGAGAAAACACCTATCGAAAAGGTAAGACACGTTCTATAAAAAACTTAGAAAAAACTGTGTTTACCTCTTGGAAAAGAGAGAGAAGTGTGAAAAATATTCTCTTTACGTAAATACTTTGAAAAGAGTGACGTGGGCTGTCTATATACCTATTATCTTTATTACAGATGGGTCCGATTCCATGGTTGATTAGGAACGGGATTCTCTAACTGACGAATACTAGACAATGTGACTTTTTGGGGTTTGAGACTGTAACCTTAGTCAAGGGGGTAGAATGTTACCTTACTGGTTTCTTTATTGGTAGATTTGGGTGTTTATGCCATTATGACTTGTTAATCATTTTGTTCTTTGTTATAACCAATTGCTTTGGGAAATAAATAGTATTTTTTATATTTACGCAGTCTTAATAAGCCTCGTGACATCTCACAGACAAGGCACCGTTGGCAACAGGTAAGAGTTCCCAGTTTGTGTAGTTTAGGGAATAAGGAGGGTAATACATATATATATATATATATATCTATATATATATATATATATATATATATTATATATATATACATATATATATATATACATATATATATATTACATATATATATATATACATATATATATATCATATATATATATATATATACTTATATATATATATCACCAATAATATATATATATATTATAATATATATATATATATATCATCAATACATATATATATATATATATATATATATATATATATATATGTATATATATATATATATATATATACATATAAACACTCAACCTACGAGTCAGATTGTGAAGACCTACGGATATATAACTAATTTGTAGATGCCTAACTTCAGATTCCCTGATAATCTGGATCCTGTTTTCAGTGGAATATTTTCGAAAATCTAAAATGAATAAATAAATCAATAAATAAAGAAATAAAATTTTAAATCTAAGATCCAAAAGTAAAAAGAAATGAAGGATCTACTTGCTTGTTACCATACGCGAGTCAAATGAGAAAAAGTTAAGTATATCTTAGTTTAACCAGACCACTGAGCTGATGAACAGCTCTCCTAGGGCTGGCCCGAAGGATTAGATAATTTTACATGACTAAGAACCAATTGGTTATCTAGCAACGGGACCTACAGCTTATTGTGGGATCCAAACCACATTGTATCGAGAAATGAATTTCTATCACAAGAAATAAATCCCTCTAGTTCCGCGTTGGCCGTGCCGAGAATCGAACTTCGGACCACCGGATTGGTAGCTGAGCTCGAATTGCACACGGCCAACGTGGAACTGTGAGTATAATGAAACAAAAATAAAACTGATAAAGGTAAAAATTTACGGAAAGCTGGAAATTGTTTCATCACCTTCATAATAGCGTACTTGTGTAACATATCAATTTCGCACCCCCTTTATCGCCCCGATTTTGGCCGCCATCTCAAGAGGAAAAATTGCTAATATAATAATTATTCTACAAAGAATTTTCTATACATTTTTTTTTTCATATGTTACTCGGTTTTTATACTAAAGGTGCGCAAAAAATCGTACAATCTTTATATTTTGGATATCCTCATCCGCAGATTAATCGCATTTTTTATAAATTCTCATCTTCATCTGCAATGACAGTTTCTTAAAATCCGCATCCACATCAGCATTGCGAGCAACATCTGCATCTGCAGTTTGAGAATGCAGATATGAGGATATCACCTCCTGATCATTGTTTGATAGTTCATACTCATACACTGTAGGTAAAAGTGATTTTTTTGGGGGGCTAAATATGGCTTTTTCGTTTTATTATACATAATACATGATTCATAGGGACACATTTCATACTTTTAAATAACTGTTATAGCATATTTGTTTTTAAGCAAATATTTGGTTTCTTAATTTCATGTCAAGTGCTTGAAAAAGCTGAATTTGTAAGTTGAATTGATTACCAAAAATTAAGGGAGGGTGGGAAACACTTTTTTTTCGAAACATACTCTCTCTCTCTCTCTCTCTCTCTCTCTCTCTCTCTCTCATCTCTCTCTCTCTCTCTAATGCGACGAATGGCCTTGATGTTTGTTACTCTTTTCATGCACTGAGCATGAAATAACCTTGTGCCAAGACAACTAAAACGTTCGTGTATCCATGCTAATGGTCACTTGCTGTATGCAAAATCTGCTCATCTGTACCTGCAAGACAGTTTTTTATCGACAGATGTCTTTCTAGAGCCAGAAGTATGTTTTATAATCCAAGGGAAAGCTGTTCGACTGCTAATTTTAAATGCCTTTCCCTTCCTTATAATCGTGACCTGAAAAAAGTTCCAATAATCTTAGAAAAGAAAGACATGGGTATAGCGTAGTTTTTCAATACCCTAATACTCTTAAAAAAAAATTATCAAAAACATTTGCAGAAAACCAAACATCGATGTTGGAGTCTATGCTATAGGATGTAAAAATTGTGACAAATGCTATATTGGTGAAAGCGGTCGTTCCCTGGACCAGAGGAAACGTGAACATGTTGCAGCTTGCCGTTTGGGCAACGTTTACAGCGCCATTGCCAAGCATACTTGGGATTCCGATCATGCCATCGACTTCAAGGGAGGAAAAGTTATTTATAAGAGTGTGGATAAGTACCACTAGGAGAATTGTGGAAGGAGCTCTCATCACTTTGAATGACACCTTTGAGGGGAATACTGGAATACAGAAACAATTTAACTTTGAGTGAAGAAATTTGCAAAAGGGCCAGAATAAAGAACTTCAGAAATGTGCACAGCCTCCTTCAATCTGATAATGTAAATAACCATCCTTCGCCCGTTCCAGAGTCTAATCTACAAACCAAGGTCCTTTAAATATACTCGGAGAGGTCGGCTCATCAGTGAGCTACGCGCATGTGGGCGGAGCTTTCGTGACGTTAAGTTTCGGAGACGGTGGCCGAGGTTTGACCTGACTAGAGGTAGTCTTACTTGGTCCTCTGTCACGTTTATTAACTTCCAGCAGCCATGCCTTCATTTTTGCTGTATTTGGATGTCAATAGTAATAGCAAAAAAGACCATTAATTAGGGTATTCGATATTTTAGTTTCCCAAAAGAAGAAAAAACGAAGAAGAAATGGATGCATGCTTGCAAACGCGCAGACGATGTTTACTGGAAGCGTGCTCTTCTCCAGAAGTCTATGTTCAAGAAATTATTGCACAGCCTGAAGAGAGTTCTGAACAAAACACAATTAAACAAGCAGAGGAAGTGGAAGAGCTAAAGAAAAAAATATAGCATCTGGAAAAGACCAATCAAGAACTGAAACTGGTTAATTTGGAAATGGAAGTGACAGAACCTAAGGTCACATTAACATAAATAAACAGTTATTTCAACCTGTGCTAAGTACACCACCAGTAAATGCTCTCATAACTATAAGCTTGTCAGTCAAATGGCATCGATGAGACATATCGTCAGCTTTGTCACTCTCAGAAGCGTATGAGCACCAAAAGCTATTCAATTTATTTGCGAAAACTAAAAGAGGATTTCCCCTGCCATCAAAAAGTACACTCAACAAACGAGCGCAAAATCTGAAATGTGAGCCGGTTATTTTGCATTTGGTTCTGTACTGATGAAGGCAAAATAAAAAACAATGACGGAAATACAAAAACTTGCCGTTATTTCAGTTGATGAAATGAAATATTGGTAGTAAGTGGAGTTTATGACAAAGGGATGGACGTTTTGTATGAACCTCATGATAAAGTTCAAGTGGTTAAGAGGTTTGATGGGAAGCTGGAAGCAACTCATATACTACCAATATGATGACTGATATTATTATAAATGTTGAAAAAGCTCGCTTTGAGGCAATTGTCCATGATCTTGGACCTAATAATTTGCGGGTTTGGAAAGAATTCGGGATTGATCCCCTTTACCCTGAAAGTCATTTTTAAAAAACCATGTGCTGACAGGAATGTCTTCTTATTTGCTGATGCTCCCATTTGGTGTTAGTTGGCAATCATTTTCTGGACCACGGTTTTTCCTTATGGAAAATGGAAACAGTGTATCTGATGCCTGTGTCCGTGAAATGCTAATGAAAACCGTATCAGAGTATGCCTTAGCATATAAAATTAAAAATGAAACGCATATCAATGTAAGTGGCTTACAAAGACAGCGTGTAGAGTATGCTGTACAGCTACTTACAAAGTCATGACATTTCTTTTATTATGACACGGAAATTATTCAAGATTGTCTTGAAAGTTTTTTTGGATGCATTAGGCAGATGAGGGGTTCTCATGATCATCCCAATGCAGTTAATTTTAAATATAGATTGAAAAACTTTTTGCTAGGTAGGGATATTGAAGCTTGACCCGTTATCCCATGAAATGGTATCATCTGGAAGTGATGGAAACGGACATGATAAATCTTTCCATGACAGGGAACTGGCCTTAGAAATATGTATGATAAACATCATTTTTAGAGACCTGGAATTTGATGTGGATCTTAAGAATGACGAAATGTTCTCTGAGGAAACAGAATTTGCTAAATGTCAGAAATCAGGAGACACAACGGGATCTGTTATCGAGGAAGAGTCCTTAAGATATATCGGTGGATATGTAGTGAAAAAGTTTTCCTTTAAATATCCAAATATAGGGTACATTGTTAACAGCAAGACGTCAGAGACATGGTCCATTATAATAAGTGAAGGAAAACTCTATGCACCATCAGACGACTTTTTTTCTAAACTGAAAATTTGTAGAGAAATTTTTACAGCAATTCATGGCTATGGTCTTAGACCAGGAACGGAATGCATAAAAACAATGGCTGCTGAAATGAAATCTGCTGTCGCTGGTGTTGCTGACGAGGTTGTGGATTTTTTTTGCCAAAATATCAGTGTGTTTTAGAATGCGGCACCTTAACAACATTATCGACATGAGTAAAAAGAAACAGAGGACTTGCAGGACTACAGTAAGAAAAACCATGAAAACAACAAAATATATTTTCCCCTCAGGGTCCACACCTGGCTCGGTGAGAAACAAACTCATGCATATCTCAATTCCTTCACCATTAAACTGTCATCTTTGTTCTGTTAATCTGTTAGAATTAAAATGAGAGTTCATTGTACCAAAACAACTTTCTCTATGTTAATCCTTAACTCGTTGCATAGGATTTAGTACCAAGGACAACTTTCTCTACATTAATCCATACCTCCTTGGTTAGGGATAAGTGACGGTCAATACATTACAGTATTTGTGTTCCCTTGAAAGGTACCTCTATTCCCTATGACTTTTTGTTTAGAAGCATCAGATTATTATGAAACTTTGAAGTATGGTCTGCCATAAGGAACATCTGTACTTTAAGTAAAACCAAATAAAAATATTTATACATTAAGAAGTATTTTTTTGGAAAGGTATCCTTGCATCGTGTTACTACGTATACCTGTCAGAGTCAGTGCTGTCAGGGGAGACTGTTCGTAGCGCGACGTCATGCGCAGAGGGAACGTATTTTTGCTCGCTGATGAGCCGACCTCTCCCAGTATATTTAAAGGACCTTGCTACAAACTACCTTTTTGGTTAACGACCGTCAAGATGTCATTCAGGAAGAAGACCGGCGATTTGTCCCGCCCCGAAGATCACAGCGAATTATGGAAAGGCAAACGACCCAATGACTTGTTCGCATTTTTTAACCTTTTTAATATTCTTTGTCTGTTTGTTTATGTTTATTTGGAATTCTTCACCATTTGCTTAGTGATCAAGTCCACAGGAAGATGGACGAAAGCTTTAAGCTTTGTACATATTTCAATAAATATATTATATCTAGATAAACAAGGATATTACTGTGGATCCCTCTATTGATTTCTTAGAAGCACGATACAGTGTTTTTGTATTGAATATATATTATATATATATATATATATATATATATATATATATATATATATATATATATATATATATATGTGTGTGTGTGTGTGTGTGTGTGTGTGTGTGTGTGTGTGTGTATTTATATCTCAAACAACGCAATAACAGAAAAAATCCACTGAGAAGTATTTGCTGCAATGCACTGGTTCGTTAAGCTCAACAAAACCAAACATCTTCAAATGATGAACACACTGGAAGAGGATTTCAACTAGTATAATTCGCCACTGTGTTGTGTGTCAGTTACATTGTATTTTATTGATAAAATAACAATTTTAACATTCAGTTCAAATATATTTTAGTTTAAATACTCTATCCATATATTTAGTGTGAAATTATGCAATACCGTAAGAATGAAAAATATAAAACTCATTTTGCGTAAAATGTTACGTGCAGGATATAAAAAAGCTTTTTATTTTCGAATTCAGCACCCACAAATTTACAAAACAATTTTTTCAGTGTATACCTGCGATATGAGAGCTCAAGATAGATAACTTGCTACCAGTTCTGTAACTTATGTCACCGCGGGACTCTCTTCCAAGTTCCAGTCCGTCTCTTCGCGTATATTCTGCGAACCTTTGCCAGCAACCATATTCATATACAGCACTTGATGAAAGTAGAGGACCGATGAGATCTTTGAATCCGTGCTGGACGCGGCCTCCATCTTTAATGTCATTTAACACATATAAATTGAAGGAATGGTTATAGAGTAGCCGCTGGTCCCTATTTTTTCAAACATCTTTATATAATTCCTATTTTGTAGAAGATACGTTGACAACACGTTTGCCCTGTTTCGTTTCGAACGCCAGGCAGAGTCCCTTCAAGAGTTCGCTAACAGTCAGCATCCAAATATAAGGTTTACCTTTGAGAAGGAGGTGAATGACAGGCTTGTCTTCCTTGAGATTGGTTCAAGAAATAAATAAATTTTGCACAAGGGTGTATGGTTATTCATTCATCGACTGGATCAGCTTCTTTCTGGATCAAATATCTCAGTAAACACTATTTTCCATCAAGGCTTTTTTTGCAGAACGCTAAACAAATTTTGAACAGTGAAAATGGTTGAGCCATCACGCATACTTACTGTACCGAAATTGAAAAAGTATCCTTAAGTTGTGAGTGGGTACAGAGAAAACATACGTAATAACATTCAAATACATTACACAACATACCATCCGAGAAAGTAAAGAGGAAATGTGAATCTTTGAGAATATTGAAAAATGCACAGTATTTTGTGACCCACATGGCTGCCTTTCATAAACGCGACGCATTTCTGGGGAAACATCTGCAATACCTGAGCGAACATAAACTCTGCCTCATGTTTGAGGAGTGGATGGGTGTAAACAAGGCAACGTTTATACATGCATTCGCACTCACACAAGCACACGCTATAAGTAATACACCTAAGACGATCAAATAACACTTTGGCTGAGCCATAAAGTTACAGAACAAATTAGAATCATTTTGGTGGGAAGGCAAAGATTGGGAACCAATAAAGGAAAATCACGGAGAACAGGATTTATGTACAAATGGTTTTCATGTCTGACTTTTCATTTTCTAATTGATGATTATTAAGTGAAAGAACATCAAATGGTATTTCTTATTGGTCTGCATAAATTTGCCATGAAAAAATGTGGAGATGCTGGTTATTGAAGGTTTTAGTATTCGACAGCTATTAGAATATGTTATGCTTCTACCCAATGGCACTTTTTTTTTAATACTTATTTACAAAATCTCTGAACATTTTTTCAACATAATTTGAAAGATGTTTCTAATGAATTCATTTCCTTTCAATAAGAATCTGAATAATTTCTCATTGCGTATAACGTTTCATTTATAGCATGGCTTATAAGATTATATAAACATGTTCTTTTAGAAATATCTGTATTCACATCTGGCGGTGTTGTCGGTGTCGATAACTATGAAACACATTTTAGCTCTTTACGTTAGAAGGTTGGTCGACGAAGGTAATTATGTTACATATCAATGAAAAACGTTTCAGAAGTGATATATCACTGTCATATTTTTGCAGGCTTGTTTCTGTATTCATGTCAGTAAGAGAGAGAGAGAGAGGGAAGGGTGAGTGGGGGAATGGGGGAAGGGAATCCGCTTAATTATAGTGATGGGTGAAGCCTCGTTTTGACAAGATGTCACTGAGTTATGAAACTGCTGATTAAACTTGCAAACGGAGTCACATCTCGAGCTAATATCCTTCATAGGCAGACGGGCAGTCAGACAGAATTTGAGAATTGGAAATATTTACCGAATCATGCTTTCAAATAATTCAACCAGGTAAAACTTCATTCCAAGCTTTCCCCGTTAATACCATCTGGAAATACTTTAGTGGAAAAACATTTGAGATCAGACAAGCGTATGTCGTTCATGAGTATCCCATCTTCGAAACGAAATCGGGAAAGGAAATTCTCCCATCTTTATCGAAATGTTTTTTTTTTTTTTATTTTAGTTTTCTATAAAAGAAAACTATGAAGATTGCTATTTGTCTGTCTGTATGTCAGTTCGCCCTCAGATCTTAAAACTACTGAGACTAGAGGGCTGGAAATTGGCTTATTGATCATCCACCCTCCAGTCACCAAGCATAACAAATTGCAGCCCTCTAGGCTAAGTAGTTCAAAGGTTAAGGTTAGCTATGGATCGTGTGTATGGTGCCAGCCGCCGACGCATGTTCACTTGACCGCATCTTGGGAGCAACTGAGCGCTGCCCAGTGACTACGGTCGTGGCTGAGAGTTTCATAGTGCATTATACGTTTTACAGAAAGCTCGATTGCTCCAAAGAAAGTTCTACACATCTTTTACTTTTTTTTCAAAAATGCTCTATAAAAATGTCATGTATTGGGAAATGCTCACAAATTAGTTCATTCTTATATTGTGTCTGACTAATATTTGTAATGTTTGACAAAAGTTTTCTTCCTGTCGAGCTTGAATCTTACTCTATACACAATTTGAGTTTGTTAAAGTTTCATTCAAGTATCTCTGAGAGAAAATAAATGCTTCACTAGATTAATTTATCTCAAGATGCATTATAAGCTAAATTAAAGTAAAAGTTTAGAATGAATAAAAAAAATTTTCGGATAAAATAAACTAATTAGTAATATGGATTACTTACTACCTTAATCAATCAACGCTACTTAAAACTTCTTTCACCAAAAAATTCTTTAAAAAATTAATAAATGAATAAGAAAGTTAGATTTAATTTATTTGATTAATGACTCAAAATAGATGCTCTTAGTTGATTAAAACGTTTATTTTGGCTGTATTCTTTTCCATTTTATAGAACTCGGTAATAATAATGGGCGCCTGTAGTTCCCATGCATCTGAAATAAGAATTCAAACCACTTTTGTGCCCTTGAATTCATCAGAAAGTCATGTGAACTATTTAGCAGAGATTTGTTGTTGACTTACTGGTTATGATCAATTTTTCTTTCGTTTTTCGTTAATACTATCTCTCTCTCTCTCTCTCTCTCTCTCTCTCTCTCTCTCTCTCTCTCTCTCTGTTCCCCTTGTTTCTATCAAGCCTGCTTGGACCTCATTTTTAGAATTGTCAGGACAAAGAAGAGTTGGCTTTAGGGCTAAATAAACCATATTTATGAACGTTCATGAGTTTTCCTCCTTCATAATGAAGCAGTCTTAGCAAATGATTAAGCTCACGAAGTAAGTAAACTGATGCATAAAAATATTATATTTATCACATTCTATTAAAGGCAAAGAAATCAAGACAACAGGAGAAATTAAGGCAATCTTTCCCTACACCAATTATCCATGTGACACGTGACTTATTCTTACAAGTGACTTCTAATTCTAGGACACATTCCGCGCTTTCTTTTAGACGCAATAAACATTATTTAGTATTTCCCATCAAAACTTGGCATGAATGATCATGGAAGCAAATATTCCGCCCGTCAACACTGGGAAATGGTCATGACAGAATTAGAAGGTATGAGTTGCACAGAGAAATCTGGGTCTTTTCCCAGCACCCATTGTCATTGGATCGTTGCCCTTCCCTACAAAAAAAAAAAAAAAAAAAAAAAAAAAAAAAAAAAAATAAAAAAAAAAAAAAAAAAAAAAAAAAAAAAAAAAATAGAACTTTATCAGATTTTGGAGGTCCTAGTACATAATGCAGAAGCATTTTGATTTTAGATATTTTTAACTTTGTTTTATAGCTCTACTGATCTGGTTTGGAAGGGTATTAAAATCATTTCATTTTTCTACCATTGGTCCAAAGCCCTTTCTTTATAAATAAATATACAAATTGTTTCAGGAAAAAAGAAAAAGGCATGACTTTTTAAGGTCTTGGAAACTAAATACCAGAAAATGCTTCACAAAGCCAGTAGCAATGAAAAGAAAACTCTAGAGGGGGGAGATTTAAAACGAAAGGTTTTTGCTCTTTCAACTTAATAGCCTCTTTAACTGAGAATATTCCAGTGTCTACTCAAATGATTTAGCTAGCAAATCTTCAGGCAAGGAAAAAATACATTGAGTTTAATCCATAAGTTCACTCATTTTACCAGTCAACACATAGACTGCATTTTTTCTTCGTAGCAAATAGCGTTACTCCTCCCACTTGAAGTGAAGCTCTGTAAAAAGGAGCCAATAGTTAACTTATCTAAGATGAAAGCAACTATTGCTGTCTGTAACGTTTGTTTGTTAACTCATCGATGACAAGAAGGTTCTATATCGGCAGGTAGGCTATATATCCCATACATATACTATGGCTCTCCTTCCCTTTTACAAACCTGTTGAAAAACATCTGGTTCCTTTCATAAGGCGTTTCTATTTGTGTGTGTTTGTGTGCGTATGCATGTATGCTTGCATTCATAGATCGGCTGCCATGTGATGAATAATTATGTCGGCACAGGCAAGAAATTATACGTTGATATGTAGGGGATAAGCACATTATTAGCTAACATAAAAAAAAAAACTGCAACAATAAACAGAGTTGTAAAAAATGTTAAAATCATTATCAAAACTATTCAACCAGAATCCTATTTACTGTTAATGGTTTTATAATCTTCGCCATTTTTATTTCCAAACTTTTTCAAATAGCTTCTGTGTCTTTATAATTTCCTAACTTACTTCTTTATGCATTGATAACTTTCCCTTGGTCAAGTCCCTTTTAATTAGTTGATATTTCTGAAATTAGTAATAAGTAGTTGATTGGATGACATTAATGAATCGAATCGTTGTACTGAATAACAATGCTACAGGCTCTCCTGTCGTCAATTATCCTAATTTATGAGGTAATAATTAATCTCCTGATTACCTTTATGATGACTTATCCGAGTGGCTGACTTCAATGGAAAACCTGATTCATAATATCGTCGGTAAATGTACGATAATGATGTTTGTATCTCATTAACGATTGGCATTTTATTATAATTCATCTGCCTACTTTTGCTCTTAAACGAGAAAGCATGTTAAAATCAAATGTCTCCGGGATGTAATTAGAAGTTGAAAGAGCATTGAAAACTCGTTTCAGCGCAAATACAACCTTTTTCTTTTTGACTTTTGTTCTCCGACAGGAAATTTGCTTCTATTTAACGTTGAATATCAGATGAAGTTGCAAAGTATTTCAGGAATGAAGTGACGCTGAGACAGCCTTGGTGCAGAACCTACATCTAGGTCTGGGCGCGCGTGTGTGTATGTATTATCTCCTTTCTCTCTCTCTCTCTCTCTCTCTCTCTCTCTCTCTCTCTCTCTCTCTCTCGCTACGACAAGGAACTGATATTTATCAAACATTAATAACCACCGAAATTTAAAGGTATTATATAACTTAAATTAAGATGTAATCATTTGAAAATTTCTCATTCAGTTCTTTACATGCAGCGGATAACAAATAATTATTAGCATGATACCCGGAGAAGATTTTTTTAACCGGTATAATTTTACATAGCAACGTTAATCGTTCTATTGTATGATATGAGTTGGTTATCGAGTACGATATCATATTTATACGAAAAAAATTGAGTAATTGTATTCTGAGGAATCTGATTACGATTAGGCAAAGATATTAAGCTTAAATAACTGCGATATAGTAAATTTAAATTACTTCTGATCATAACCATAACTAATAATAATCCAACACCAAGGGCAGTAACCGGTAGAATAATAATCAACACAAGGTCCAGTACCGGTAATCAGATACAACGCAGGAGTAGTGAAATAGACGAAGGCAGAACTCCGCAGCGTAGACCAGAAAACAGGAAACATATGACAATACACAAAGCACTAGCCCACAAGACTATACATAACACGAAAGGAAGGAGGGAGAAGACTACTAAGCATAGGCCATATCATGCTTCAAGTAATCCTTTGATCGAATGACAGCCTGACAAATACTGAACGCTCGGGGCCCACCATCAGGCGATGTTTGTTCAAGTATCGGAAAAGAAGGTTGGAATCTAAATTTTTCTGATGCAAAGTGGGACGGAACGAGCATCCCAATGCCTTTAACTAACCCAGCCCCGAGAGGAAACAAAACAAGTAAAAAAATGCGCCGAAGTTTCTTCGGCGTAATCGAGTTTTCTTTACAGAATTATGCCACGACCCATGAAATTCTCAGCCGCAGCCCCGTTGCAGCTCGTGTTGTTGGCACCTACAGCCGTGCCAGATGCACGATCATGGTTAACTTTCACCTGGTGGGTTGCAATTTGGTATGTTTGATGATTGGAGGGTGGATGAGTAAAACATAACAATTTGCAGCACTCTAGCTTCAGTAGCTTTTAAGATCCGATGGCGGACA
>NC_087209.1:87572582-87581112 GCF_015104395.2 Macrobrachium nipponense | reverse complement strand
TAATATCCTTCATAGGCAGACGGGCAGTCAGACAGCAAATACGGATTGGAAATATTTAAACCGAATCATGCTTTCAAATAATTCCACTAGGTAGAACTTCATTCCAAGGTTTTCCCTTTAATACCATCTAGAAATTCTTTAGTGGAAAAACATTTGAGATCACACAAGCGTATGTCGTTCATGAGTTATCCCATCTTCGAAAACGAAATCGGGAAAGGAAATTCTCCCATCTTTATCGAAATGTTTCTTTATTTTATTTTAGTTTTCTATAAAAGAAAACTATTAAGATTGCTATATGTCTGTCTGTATGTCAGTTCGCCCTCAGATCTTAAAACTACCGAGACTAGAGGGCTGGAAATTGGTTTATTGATCATCCACCCTCCAGTCACCAAGCATAACAAATTGCAGCCCTCTAGGCTAAGTTTTTTTTTTTTTTAAGGATTACTTACTAACTTAATCAATCAACGCTACTTAAAACTTCTTTCACCAATTCTTAAAAAAATTAATAAATGAATAAGAAAGGTAGATTTGATTTACTTGGATTAATGACTCAAAATAGATGTCTTAGTTGATTAAAACGTTTATTTTGGCTTTATTCTTTTCCATTATCTAGAACTCGGTAATAATAATGAGCGCCTGTAGTTCCTATGCATCTTAAATAAGAATTCAAACCACTTTTGTGACCGTGAATTCATCAGGAAGTCATGTGAACTATTTAGCTGAGATTTATTGTTGACTTACTAGTTATAATCCATTTTTTATCGTTTTTCGTTAATACAATCTCTCTCTCTCTCTCTCTCTCTCACTCTCTCTCTCTCTCTCTCTCTCTCTCTCTCTCTCTCTCTCTCTCTCTCGGATCCCCTTGTCTCTATCAAGCCTGCTTGGACCTCATTATAGAATTGTCAGGATGAAGAAGAGTTGGCTTTAGGGATAAATAAACCATATTTATGAACGTTCATTGAGTTTTCCTCCTTCATAATGAAGTAGTCTGAGTAAATGATTGAGCTCACGAAGTAAGTAAACTGATGCATAAAAATATTATATTTATCACATTCTAATAAATTCAAAGAAATCAAGACATTAAGGCAATCTTCCCTACACCAATTATCCATGTGGACACGTGACTTAGTCTTACAAGTGACTTCTAATTCTAGGCCACAATCCGCGCTTTCTTTTAGACGCAATAAACATTAATTAGTATTTCCCATCAAAATAGGGCATGAATTATCATGGAAGCAAATATTCCGCCGACACACCCCAGGAAATGTTCCTGACAGAATTAGTTAGCAGGTAAGAGTTGCATAGAGAAATGTGGGTCTGTTCCCAGCACCCATTGTCATTGGATCGTTGCCCTTCCCTACAAAAAAAAGAAAAAAAAAATAAATAAATAGAACTTTATCAGATTTTGGAGGTCCTAGAGAAACATAATGCCCAGAGGAATTTGTTGATTTTAGATATTTTCAACTTTGTTTTATAGCTCTACTGATCTGGTTTGGAAGGCATTAAATCGTATAATTTTTCTGCAAGGGTCCTAACCCTCTGTAAATGAATAAGCAATTTGCTTCAGGAAAGTACAAGGCATGACTTTTTAGGTCTGAATCCAATTTCAGAAAATGCTTCACAAAGCCAGTAGCAATGAAAAAAAAACTCTAGAGGGAGATTTAAACGAAAGGTTTTGCTCTTTCAAACTTAATAGCCTCTTTAACTGAGAATATTCCAGTGTCTACTCAAATGATTTACTAGCAAATCTTAAGGAAAGGAAAAAACACATTGAGTTAATCCATTGACTTCACTCATTTTACCAATCAACACATAGACTGCAATTTTTCTTCGTAGCAAAATAGTGTTACTCCTCCCACTTGAAGTGAAGCTCTGTAAAAAGGAGCTAATAGTTAACTTATCTAAGATGAAAGCAACTATT
Organism: Macrobrachium nipponense; assembly: GCF_015104395.2. Taxonomy (NCBI): domain Eukaryota; kingdom Metazoa; phylum Arthropoda; class Malacostraca; order Decapoda; family Palaemonidae; genus Macrobrachium; species Macrobrachium nipponense. Next base: position 87,579,191 of record NC_087209.1, on the reverse strand, counting down.
GCTGTCTGTAACGTTTGTTTGTTAACTCATCGATGACACGAAGATTATATATCGACAGATAAGATATGGCTCTCCTTCCCTTTTACAAAACCTATTGAAAAACATCTGGTTCCTTCACAAGGCCTTTCTATGTGTGTGTGTGCGTATGCATGTATGCTTGCATGCATAGATCGGCTGCCATGTGATGAATAATAATGTCGGCACAGGCAAGAAATTATACGTTGATATGTAGGGGATAAGCGCATGATTACTAAACAATAATAAAAAAAAAACTGCAACAATAAACAGAGTTGTAAAAATTTTAAACTCATTATCAAAACTATTTAACCAGAATCCTTTTTCCTGTTAATGGTTTTATAATCTTAGCCATTTCTATTTCCATACTTTCTCAAATAGCTTCCGTTTCTGTATAATTATCCTAAACTTACTTCTTTGTGCATTGATATCTTTCCTTTGGTCAAGTCCCCCCTTTTAATTAGTTGATAGTCTGAAATTAGTAATAAGTAGTTGATTGGATGGCATTAATGAATCGAATCGTTATACTGAATATCAATGCTACAGGCTCTCCTGTCGTCAATTATCCTAATTTATGAGGTAATAATTAATCTCCTGATTACCTTTATGATGACTTATCCGAGTGGCTGACTTCAATGGAAAACCTGATTCATAATATCGTCGGTAAATGGACGATAATGATGTTTGTATCTCATTAACGATTGACATTTTGATTACAACTTCATCTGCCTATTTGTGCTCTTAAACGAAAAAGCAAGTTAAAATCACATGTCTCAGGGATGTAATTAGAACTGATAGAGCATTGAAACTGTTTCAGCGCAAACAACCTTTTTAATTTTTGTTCTCCGACAGGAAATTTGCTTCTATTTAACGTTGAATATCAATGAAGTTGCAAAGTATTTCAGAAATGAAGTGACGCCGAGACAGCCTTGGTGCAGAACCTACATTTAAGTCTGGGCGCGCGTGTGCGTATGTTTTATCTCCTCTCTCTCTCTCTCTCTCTCTCTCTCTCTCTCTCTCTCTCTCTCTCTCTCTCTTCTACTACGAGAAGGAACCAATATTTATCAAACATTAATAACCACCGAAATTTAAAGGTATTATATAACTTAAATTAAGATGTAATCATTTGAAAACTTCTCGTTCAGTTCTTTACATGCAGCGGATAACAAATAATTATTAGCATGATACCCGGAGAAGTTTTTTTTTTGCCTGTATAATTTTACATAGCAACGTTAATCGTTCTCTGGCATTATTTGCGTTGGTCATCGAGTACGATATCATATTTATACGAAAAAAATGGACCCATTGTATTCTGAGGAATCTGATTACGATTATGCAAAGATATTAAGCTTAAATAACTGCGATATAGTAAATTTAAATGACTTCTGATCATAATCATAATAATAATAATAATCAACACAAGGGCAGTACCAGTAATCAGATACAGCGCAGGAGTAGTGAAATAGATGAAGGCAGAACTCAGCAGCGTAGACCAGAAAACAAGGAAACATATGACAATACACAAAGCACTACACCCAAGACATAACACGAAAAGAAGGAGGGAGACCACTACCAAGCATAGCCATATTACTGTTTCAAATAATCATTTGACCGAATGACAGCCTGACAAATACAGAGCGCTCGGGCACCATCAGGCGATGTTTGTTCAAGTATTGGAAAAGAAGGTTGGAATCTAACTTTTTCTGATGCAAAGTGGGACGGAAAGAGCAACCCAATGCCTTTAACTAACCCAGCCCCGAGAGGAAACAAAACAAGTAAAAAAATGAACCGAAGTTTCTTCGGCGCAATCGAGTTTTGTATACAGCATTATGTCACGACCCATGAAATTCTCAGCCGCAGCCCCGTTGCAGCTCGTGTTGTTGGCACCAGATGCACGATCATGGCTAACTTTCACCTGGTGGGTTGCAATTTGGTATGTTTGATGATTGGAGGGTGGATGAGCAACATAACAATTTGCAGCACTCTAGCTTCAGTAGCTTTTAAGATCCGATGGCGGACAGAAAAGCGTGGACGGACAATCAAAGCCATCTCAATAGTTTTCTTTTACAGACAACTACGAAGTAGGGGGAGGGATACAAGTAGCACTCCAACGCGAAGTGAGCATCAGGACCTCCTCTAGATGAAGTTTATAACTGTCACAATCAGAGAGAATTCCCGACCTGGGCAATAAAGGGATAGCGCCTGTGACTTTGACGCTCAATCCGAGGATTTTTAATTGTCAAGGAGTAAAATTGCGATTTTGGCGAGACGACCTGACGGATGATATGATGACGCTTAACCGGAGGAAGAAGAAGAGCAATAAATGAGGGGTCACTGGTTCCCTCCTATCAAAGAGTGAGGATATAAATGCACTATCTTATATAGGGTATACATGTGAGTGTGTGTGCTGTAATTTGTCAGTCGTTTCTGAGCAAATTTTTGGAGTCTTCTAGGCAGTTTCTATAAACAATTTTACGTTTTGTGGCATTTGAAGTTATTATATAATATAAATGTTTCCCAAAATCTATTACTGATATGCTTACTTGATTCCATATCATAATCCAATAGTCGTACGGTTGCTGGAACCAAGATGTTCCAGCTCCTGTTACTGAGTAATGGCTATTGAGACGCAGCAGGGCAGGAAAGTATCCGAAGGAAAGTGGAAAGATTAAAATACGGAATCCTTGAACCGTCATTCTAACCTCATGATTCGTCGAGAATAGAAAATAATAGTAAAAATAAGTATAATAGAAAAAAATATACAATTAAAATTGGTAATTTTAGTACCAACAATACCTACGTATATTCATTGTTCTCCTAGTGAAACAACTGCCAGTGTTCGAATTTCTTCGCACATCATAAATTACTTCTTGTTGCTTGTGCGCCATGATATATGCCACAGAACGTGAATCAACAACATGTGAATTCTGCCGGCGTCTGGTGATGGAACGCATTATGCAAAGAAGTTGGGCATTAATAAACGGATTTTGTAATACAATGGGCAGTGTTTCGTATATCATGGGTGTTGAGAATGGTTTCCCTGGTGAATTATGGCTGTGCTTTGAATGAAAAACATACGAATGATGAGTATAAAAGCCGATAAAACATGAGAATTGGTGTGAGAGTGATAGGGAGACGCGACTAGGAAATGAAACGAAATAGACGAAGATAATGATTAAAAAATGAAGAAGGAATTTAACTAGGTAACGAGATGGAAAATGACGTAATTGCATGGGATCTGGAGGAAGGGACGTACGAATGTAAATGATTGGAAGTGAGATGCATTTCACAAAAGATGACGGAGAGAGAGAGAAAAGAAAGATGAATCTAATGATTCATTGGAGAGGCAAATGCCGTTATGAAGGGAGTTATAGCCAAACAGACCACAAACGAAAATGAAGTTAAAAAACAAATACTATAATACACGGGATTGAAGCTTTGGCGAGGTAGAACAATGGATGACGTAATGGGACTAGGGAATACTAAATAGAGATAGCTATGGCATGAGAAGGAAATAGGGGATAAAGGGAGTGTGTTGAACAGAAAGAAGCTGAAGTATAGAGGGAGAAAGGGCCATTGTTTAGAAATGATATGGATGAGGAGAGAGAAAAAAATTAGATGAAGAGATCTCAACGACAAATATATAATATGGAATGAAGAGAAGTCAACGATGATTATAGAGATTACGGAGTAGGGATACTCAGGCAGTGGATAGATTAAATAGGATCAGGAAAGAATAACCAGTGAACAGAAAAAAAATTGGCTGAATGAAAGGGACCAGTGACCAGAGACCATATGTATAATGAAGTAATTATTGATATGTGTATGAAATAATAATAATAATAATAATAATAATAATAATAATAATAATAATAATAATAATAATAATATAATAATAATAATAATAAAGAAACAAATCCGCAGTTATGTATATGTAAATATATTCAGATATATAACTGTAGAGAAAGCTTTTCGGGAAACTGTTCGATTCCCCTTTTCAGTCGACCAGTTTCCCGAATATTTCTTAGTAATTTTCCAGGTAATCAAATAGACTTCAAAAAGTTTGTCACATATGTCAGTAGCATATTAGCTTCCATTCAATTTATAGTTAGAATATGAAGTGGCAAAATAAGCTGCCCTTTCTGGGTGTTTTGCTATACCATGACCCTATCACATTTAGTTTTAAATTTACTGTTCACAGAAAGTGACTCTAATGCTGAAACTCATGTCCACTTTTATTGTTTCGTAATAATGAAGTAAAGCAAACTGTAATGGTAAATTTCATTCTTAGAATCTTTGAAATATGTGATCTTTATATATTGACAGTGAATTTGAGCATATAAAAGTTTTTGGAAAATATTGCTATCCAGAAAATTTCATAAATAATGCCTTCACTAAAGCCAAAAGGCTTTTCTACATCAAAAGTCAATATGAATACAAAAAAGAATTAGAAAAAGTATCTGACCTTACCATTTATTCCTAATTTACGAAATGTTTGAAAAACAGTCAATGAAAAAGGCGAAGAAAAGGTCGACCTGGTCTTCAACTATAAGAATGCACTCAAAGAAGCTGTCTCATGCAAAATAATAACTCCAACCAAAGCATTAAGAAAGAAATTGGGTTACGATAAGAAATATTACGGAGACAGTGGGAGGGGACTACCAATCAGAATCAGTGAACACAAAAGAGTCTATAATTTGCATGCTGACAATAATGCACTAGTCTCACATAGTTTAAATAACGATCACAGCATAAATTGGGGAGTCAAAAATAATTTTCAAATAGTAAAGATACAAGTGTTAGAATGGTTGGTGGAAGGAGCAATTATTATCAGGGGTGGTCTCTCTATGGAAGGCAATAAAACCTTTACGCAGGAAGATTTTATTTTAATGAAATAACCTTTTGTCATTTTATATAAGAGATTTTGATATGGAAAGCTTGCATAATGATGCTGCCTCTACCTCATCTTCTTTCGTTCAGGTAAAGGAGAACACAACAAGCTGCTACGGACACAGACCAAGTGACTCAAGAGCTGAACCGCCACTTAGAAGATCTAGGCGATTAGGTAGTTTACCGTCAGAGAATGAGGGGATAACATGAAGAGCCAACTACCCATCTTCAAACAACCTATGTGTAAACAAGTCAAAAAACTAAGTTTTTGTATAATCACTTTTTTTATATTATAGTCAGATTGACAAGGAGGACCGTTGCAAGTCATAGAAAGCTTTCTGCTTTATATCTTAAATAACAAAATCAAACAGACATAGTATTGTGGATTTAGTTTCCAATAATAATAATGACATCTGTAATGCTTATATGATGATATTTAAATAATTTCCGGTTAGCGAAGAAGTGAAGCGAGAGAGTTTGAGGATAGCCAATGACTGTTTATGAAAAAACAACTTCTTGCACCTGAAAGTGCTAGATTTTTGTTTTCGATTGAACCAAAGAAGTAAAATAGATGTGGTATGTAGGAGTGGCAGAGATTACTTTTATGATAAGGGAGCCTATGCTGGGATGGTCTGGGCATGTGGTAGGGATGAGTGAGGAGGAAGGACTGAAGAGGGCTTGGGTAGGTCGAAAGGAAAGCAAAGGACAATATGGCGGGTAACAGTGAGAGAGGCTTTGGAGAAGAAGGTTTTAGTAGAGGCAGATGCTTCTGATAGAAACAGATGGAGAGACGCATCTAGCTTTGGAATCCCGCTTGGAATGAAGAAGTAGAAGGGACTATATGGACAAAAATAATATAGGGTGGATGGAAAAAACGATGGCCATGACGGCTGTAATGAAAAGGGGGGAAAGTAACGATGGATACAGACAATAGTATGAGAAACGGAGCAAAAGAACAGAGGCTGGTGAATGGATAAAAGAGAGCAACGGAATTAGATATTAAGATGTTAGAAGAAAGGAGTTAGTAATTAATATCTTAGGGTTAACCAGACCACTGAGCTGATTAACAGCTCTCCTAGAGCTGGCTCGAAGGAATAGAATTTCATTTGCGTGGCTAAGAACCAATTGGTTACTTAGCGACGGGACCTACAGCTTATTGTGGGATCCGAACCACATTAAGTCGAGAAATGAATTTCAAATCCCCAAAAGTGAATTTCTCTGGCTCCTCACTGGCAGAAGCGGGAAACGAACTCGGCCTACCAGATTGATAGGCGAGTAAGCAACCCACTCGTCCACTGAGGAACTTGTAGAAGAAAGGAAACATGGCTAGAAAGATTAGGTGGTTGAAAGAAATGAGGAATAAGATAAGTAACTGACATGAAACAGAAATGCCACATGGGAGAAAGAAACGGTAAACATAGTGTAAGGTCAGTTTGGAAAGGGAAATGGGACAAGCGAAGGGGAGAAGGAAAACAGCGATTCGATTGAAGGTATAAAATAAAGAAAAGAAGACGAGAACTCAAGTGTAAATGGAACAAAGGAAACGGAGACTGAAGGTGGAAGTCAAGGAAAGAAATGAAGGCGACAAAGGAAGTAAAAAGAAATTAATTGAAAAAATAAGTCTAAGAGTGACAGTGTATAAAGAAATGGAGATTTGAAAAAGGGAAGGAAGAAGAGCATACTTGGGGAAGGAATAAGTAAAAA